>NW_003210458.1:59161-103689 GCF_000006405.1 Perkinsus marinus ATCC 50983 | reverse complement strand
GCATATTTTGCCCTTTTCGCCACATTTCTTGCCTTTCGTCTCTTTTTTACGTTTCTCTTACTTGTTAGTCTTCTCATTTAGTGAGTGAAAGCCTTTGTCGCCCCCCCTAAGCGTGCTGTTGAGGGGGCTTCTATTGCTTAGGTGGGCTTCGGTACGAACAATCTCGCTCGCCCATATTTTTATTCCTCTGTGTTTTGAGTTGCTGAGTCCATTGATGGCTGCTGATGTTTTTCTAAGTATCTGTTGTTCTTATGCCTCATGATCGTCTGACGAGGCAGCAGGCTGAGGAGAAGTATAAAGACCTCATCCTCGCCTGGAAGAGAGGCGAGAATCCGCGGCCTAGCCGATCGGGTATTGGTCTATGATAGTCCGACTATCGGGTGGTTTAGTTGTGTATTGTACATTAGGGCGTCTTCCAAAGGAGGTGGAGAAAATCAGGGATGCAATATTCAAAGAAAGAGTGGCGGTTGCGAAACGCAATAATTGGTTCGCGAAGAAGAGCGAAGGTGAGATCTAGAATCCTCGTTAATGGACTGTGTTCTTGTGAGGCATAACTCTGCTACACATTACTAGTTACCAGCCGATTAGCCGCTATCCACCAGTCATGCATTCAGATACATCCATCGCTCAGTGCTCAACGGCACCATCACCAGAAGCACCATCAACGGTATCAGCACCATCATCAGTTGTCAGAGCACAACCTCCAAAATCTGGTCAACGCCAGCCGTGGCTACATGATCCACAGACTGTCCAGGACTTAGAAGCGTTAATAGGGCGCCTGTCTGAGATCGACAATACCCGCCCTGGTCTTTATCATTTCAAATGCCCTACTCCAGAGGAAGCCATGCGCAGTTCAGCTGTAGGGTCCATACCCGACAAGCTACGCGGTCGTGATCTCTGGCTTTGGCATCCCCATGGTGGCCGATGCCCGGTTTGTAACAGTGCTGACATTACCTCGGTCAAGCAGTTGATCCCGGCCAAGGTTGTTTACAGTGATGAAGTCGACGGAGCCTGGCATTCTCGTCTGATATCGACTAGACGGCGATGTGGTAACCCACAGTGTCAGCATTGCTTTAGCAGTCTCAACTATAAGTATATTGATACCTTGCCCGATATCGTCAGTGATGGGATCTTAAGTCGGTTCGTGCTGGGCAAACAGAGCATAATTCCAGTATCAATCATCCGACGGCTACGGGATGGCGGGCTAGTGAGTAGGGAGGCAGAGGTGATAAGGGGTTTGGAGAGCGTAGCTCTTGGTAGGCGACGGGCATTTTTCAATGAGTATAAACGACGATGTGAGAATGGAACCCTAATCTCCACCGTGTCAGCTTCCGCGAGGGAAATCTGCCGTCTATCGGCGGAGGAGGCTATACCTGATCAACCTGCCCGCATCTCACATTTGGTATTGAAATATGCTCTATTGAAGGACTTCGAGCTGCATAAAGCAGATCTTCTACGGGAACTGAGCTCCCATAAAGTTCAATTTAGCCTGAGTATTGATCATACTCGATCTGTACCTAAACGGGTGAGTACGAACCGTAATGGCTATTTGGTGGTATTCGTGGCCGATGGTGGAATGGTTCTGAATGCAGTATCGACAGAGTCGACGAGCATGGCCGAGTTGGGGCCGGCATTGGCGCAGTTGAAAGATAATATGAGCACTGATGTGGTGACGATATTCGTAGATCGGGATTGTTGTCAGACGGTTGGTGACAACAACAGGCGATTGATAGCCAAGGCACTCGATAGGGAGCCGGAGACTATCGAGTTAAAACTAGATGCACTCCACTGCATCTTCAGATTGCTGAGAAACACCGCCGATAATCATCCTCGTCAGAACCGTTTCGCAACTGCACTATCAAAGTGCTTTTTCATCGACAATGAGGCTGATCTTATCGAATTTCGAGCTCAGCGAGCTCGTGCTGGATTAGTATCGAAACCTAGCCGATCTGAGATGAGACGGCATGTGCGTCGGGTGATTCCTCAGCCGGTAGAACTACGACGGAGACTCGAAGTCTGTATTCGATCGTTTTGGGAATTGGATTGCGAGGGTGAAGCATCTACTCATCAATCCCAGCGTGAGGAGGTCAGTGGACGACCGTTGCCGGGTTCTGTGGGAGTACCTTTATTCAAAGACAGCTTCTGGCCCACATTCAGGTCGGTATTAGTACATGTGGACAACTACTGTGTATCGGATACGTCAACATCGACGGCTTTTGTGAGAGATGCTCAGGGTGGCCTCAGACATGTTAGAGGGAGCTCTCGGAGTGAATGCCGCCATGCATGCATCAAAAAAGATTTCTCCCAAACAAGCCGGATTTCGGGGGTTTTGCATGATTGTAAACTGTTATGGCGGATGGTTTACAGCAATAGAAGGCTGAAAATGAAGATGGAAGGTGGAATCGATGGCAAGGAGGCTATCCCCATACCATTGAGCAGCAGAGAGTATCGATTTGCGGCGACGGCTGGCAGTAGCATCAATGTGACCTCACAGAAGGCCAAAATTGTGTTCGGCGACGAATATTTGGCTCTGACCAACAAGCAGCGATATCAGGCTATCTGCAAGGAGTGGGAGAATGAGAGGAAGAAAGATGAAGAATCAAGTTCCGCCTCGGATAATGAAGAGGATGGTAATCCTACCAACGATCAAGAGAGCGCCATCATGAAATGGATCTCAGGTAATAAGGGGGATATATCATAGTGTTTCAAACTGTGAGTCGTACTCAGGTGATGTGGAAGAGTCTGATTGTGATTCGGCTGAGTTGAGTACTCCCGATGCTGGAGATTCCAGGGATGACGGTTTCCAAGCTATGCGAATGGGTGGTAAATCACGGAGGCGGTTTTGCCGGTTACGCGGAAGTCATGCAACAAGTCCCATCATCCGGCTAGCAAACTGGTCAAATATAGTGACTGGTGTAGTACGTGACCTCATAAGTCAAGTCCCTGACGAGAACCCGGATTCTATTTTTAAATTATATACGAAAAGGGTGTTGGATGAAGTGCACTGTGCTATGACAGATGATGGAGTCAAAGCACCGCTGCCTCTCCATGCCATTTCCTTGGATGACCTCAAGACTTACATCAAACAGCTGAATCGTACCCGTGCGTCTTCGATTCCTTCTACAGTGCGAGGTCAGGAAGTGGCAGCCCGGCTCTTCGAAGGAATGAAGCCTCCGATTGATATATCATTCCCTCACACTCATTCCGCCAATCAGCAGATGGTATCTCCCATCAAGTTGGGAGCTGGTCCGAAGCCCGTCACAACCTCGGATGTGCTGGATGATATTGTGCGCCAAAAGCGGGAGAGAGGCTCAGTATCTCAGTCTCCGATCCAGAGTGTAAGCATTACTCAGAGAAGAGCCGCTAATCAAGATGCCAGTGGGCCAGCTGAGGGTGCAGCGTCTCCAGAGCCTCACGTCAAGGGCCTCTCTCGCGGAGAAGATTCGCTCAATAGCAAGGTCTGTCGATTCTGTGGCAAGCCGCTTATTGATGGTTACAATGACCATGTTCGTGATGGTAGTAGATGGGGGCGTTGCCCGATGGATTCTCGGCCGTTCATGGATAATGAATCCAAGGCTATGAGGAGATTGGCCCGAGAGCGAGCCAAGACTATACGGGTGACTGCGACAGGCTCGGGGAGAAATTGTGGTTGGTGTGGGATACGCCTCACAGCGGTTATGATGAAAGAGGATGGAGGAGAGATGCCAGGTCATGAGCAGTTTGCTGACGAGCATGGCAAAATCGTGAGGTTCTGTCCGCTCGCTATGAATTTGAATCATCAAAGGGTGGAGAGCCTGAGGCTCCTGAAAACGCATCGTGCTATGGAGAAGAAGAGTCGTTATAACTCTAATAAACGACGACGTTATCATGAGCGAAGAACGACCGGTGATGGAGAGGTGGCTGATAACATCATCGAAGGTAGCTGAAATCGTGAAACCCAGTCCGTCGACTTGTTCCGCCTTAGGTACAACTCTTGACAAGATGGATGTCAATACCGCAGTTGCTGCTAACACTATCGGAGGTAGTTGAAAAGGTGTGTCGAATTCGTGAGATCGATGTTTCCCAGGCGCGGGTATATTCTCCCAGTTCTGCGATTGAAACGATGATTAATGTAATCACATATCGAAGGCCTGATAGTCTGATCGAATGCTGCTGGATCACATTATCAGTTGACTGCCAGCTCTGTCGAACTGTGTCTTCACTTGACAATGATTTGTGTTATGCCAATAGGGAGCAATAACCATGAATCATGATTCATGATAAAAGTTATATCACATAACTGGAGGAGTGAGCTTCAGACTGAAGCTCAGTAAGCAACACAGGAATTTCCCGTCGGGAAATGCCAGAAAAATGTTGGAAAAGTGCCGACTGTGGGACTCGAACCCGTGATATGATTTGGAAATAGATACACGGGGAATTATCAGATTTTCTCGCTAACTGGATTTCATGCAAAGAATAGATATAACAAGCATTCTATGCACTTCACGATTAACTGATGAGCATCCTCCTCTTCCTTCATTCCATTCCCCTTCTTTTTCCCCCCTTTCCTTTTCTTCATTTCCCCCTTTTTTCCTCCTTTCATTTTTTCCCGGGCCATTTTCTCGATTTTTCCCCCCACCCCTAGTCTAAAGGTTATGACATCTGTCTGCCAAACGGATGATCCGGGTTCAATTCCCGGGCGGCGCAGTATTTACAACGATCTGTCAATGTTGTGGAAAATGTGGAGATGGGCATCAAGTGCCTCAACTTACACGAAGCTATACACCACTCGCAAGGAATTTTCGCATTTTTGCACACATCAGTCTCCTCTGAGCCGCACGACGAGACTAACTAAGTCTTGTTGTCGACGTTGGGCGTTGAACTCACACACAGCAATACCATTCAACTTCGGCTGAATGGTATTGCTATATAGTAACTTTCTCGAACCATTGCCAGTGCAGGCTACGAAACATTTGCCAACACCTGGGTACCTCTGAAGACGGTGCACCGACCGGACTTACCCATCCCGAATCAGATTTCCCGATGCTCATCACCGAGATGTTGCTGCATGTTGGGCGCAGAAGTCCTGACCCACCTATCACATCAATTATTGAGCGAATCAGAGGTTAGCGTAGACCCTCAACTATACGATATCCGCGCCGCTAGTCTAAAGGTTATGACATCTGTCTGCCAAACGGATGATCCGGGTTCAATTCCCGGGCGGCGCAGTATTTACAACGGTCTGCAAATGTTGTGGAAAATGTGGAGATGGGCATCAAGTGCCTCAACTTACACGAAGTTATGCACCACTCGCAGGGAATATTACATTTCTGCACACATCAGTCTCCTCTGAGCCGCACGACGAGGCTAACTAAGCCCTTCTGTCGATGTTGGACGTTAAGCTCAAACACAGCAATACCATCCAACTTGTAATTTTCTCGAACCATGGCCAGTGCAGGTTACGAAACGTTAGCCAACACCTGGGTACATCTGAAGACGGTGCACCAACCGGACTTACCCATCCCGAACCGAAATTCCAGATTCTTACCACCCGGCATGCTGCTGCGCGTTGGGCACAAAACTAACCCCCTTGACCGCAACCTACTTCGAGACTTACTGAGCGGATCATAGCGTGGCGTGGATACGCAACGTCTCAATATCCGCGCCGCTAGTCTAAAGGTTATGACATCTGTCTGCCAAACGGATGATCCGGGTTCAATTCCCGGGCGGCGCAGTATTTATCAGTGATGCGGTATATTTTCAGATGGGCACCAGGTGCTCCAACCTCACTGAGGTCACCTCAGATGTTATGCTCGACTCGCAAGGAATCCTCACATTTCCGCCCACTTGTCCAACTTGATCTTCTCTGAGTCAGTGAAGGTACCAGGGATCACTCCATCAGGGAGCAGTCGCCAATCAGCCAACATAGTGCTCTGATTGCTCCTATCCACACCATCCCTTGACTTGCATCGTGTCTATCTGTTATGTACTCTGATCCAGCTGAGGCTCGTGAAGATGCTGTCAACCACATGTCGGCTGGACTTTTGCCAGCGCTAAAGAGTTCAGATTCACACTGCCACTTCACAACTTCAAGCGGGAGACAGCAGCCTGGGGTTACATGTCAGACCGCGGGTTCCAACTTCTCCCCCCAACTCCAGGGACTGTGGGATTTCTCAAGATTCGAAAGATAGACATTCCGATATGTCTAGGATGGAGCTCCACGCTTGAGTTATGTGAGCCCGTCGTGTTTGCCGTGTATATGAGCACCATGCAATTCGCACTCGATAACACAATCTCTCACGGACTCGAAAGAGACGTTGTGGTTAAGATACGTAAGTAACACGATAAGCCTAGCGGATACATTCGCTCTATACTCGGCCCTTGTATCGGAACCTCTGGGTGTACCTGATATAAATTGCATACGCACTGAACGACCTTGTGGAGCTTCAGTTATACATTTGAAGCATCCGCTTGACCTTCTCTCGGGACGAGTCGCTCCCAGCCGACGCAAAAAGGTGGAGAACCTAAATAACAGCGCAGAATGATGATGGGCCGATATCGCCTGATTTGCTCTGTCATTTTTGGGCTCATCAGCCTCTATTCATCACAAAATTGCCGCCATAATGACACCTACATCGTCCGACTTGTACGAGATAGCTTCGCCCGAGGACCGTCTCGTCGCGGTCGATCCCTCACATAGTAGAGGATAAAGGGTCGAAGCAATGATTTCATCCACCTTGTCGTCAGCAAGATTCTCTGAGCAACAGCTATCACAGCATGTTCTGACAGATCCGGAAGCATCAGCAAATGGCCACTTACCTTCATTGGAGGCAGTTCGCTGTTTCTTATCAACAGACCAATATCTTGAGACGAGTTCAGCGGCAATGATGGGAGAATATTTCCGTAGAGCCGCTGTGGGCACGGTACGTGTGAGCTTCTCCAGATACCGTGCCAGATAAGGGATCCTAACACAGTAAGCGAAACTGACAGCGTTGAGATATATTGTCGCTCTCCTCAGCTGAGCTATGATAGGAGTTTACATACGAATTCGGGTAGAAGTGATTCAGAATTTCCATATTGTCACCAACACATGTAGCTGATCTTGTGCATATTTTCCCACACTGCCGCCTACCAGCCAAGTTCCTCCGCCTCATCGCGTTTTCTCTTCCCCGCTCTTCTCAATGCACTTGTTGCTCGAACGCCGACGAGTCCAAGCGTGCTGACTAGCCATTCTGGTGGAGCCGACGACAACACCGACCACAACAAGGCGAAGCCATACAGGGCTGCATCCTCACTGAAGCAATGAAAAGGGATCAAGTATAGGGTCCAACATTTTTCTCAAAGGAAAATATTTCAACTCTTCCCTCCATAGATTTTCATAGTGCCTATCCGCAATGCTCGATGGTAAACAGCGAATCCATACTAAGCCTCTCTACCTCAACCAACGAACCTCGCAAGCTACCTCGGGAGTCTAGCTCAACGCTTCTACCCTACCTGGAATCGTCCTCAAGAAGGCGTATGCCCAGTCTGATCATAGCACCGTAGAGGCCGCACACGATGACTCCGTTCGGCGGGATGCTGGGGACCAAGGCGTGATGAAGAGATAGGAGCACTCGACACCTGATGGGAAATACAGTGCGTGTCAATTTGATCGATGCAAATGTGTGTTATTCTTCGAGAATAAACTATATCGCATAAACAATGTTAACATTGCTATGAACATGTGATGTGATAAAAGTAACCTTTCGAGACTGTGATAGCGACAAGTTGTTCACTATCATTACTCCCGGAATAGAAAAGAACGCACATTCTTCACATTTGCATATCAAATTAGCACGCACTGTATGATCGCTTTCCTCAGCTGAGCTCAGGAGTACTAATTATAAAATTACAATCGAAAATTTTCATCAGCGTTTTCATATCGCCACAAACACATGTAGTTGACCATGTGCATAGTTCTCCACAGTGATGAAAATATCTGATCTACGTTCGTCCATGCCTGAATCAAATCTCACCTTTCCGAACAGTAAGTATCATCACCAAGAACAGCAATTCCTCCCATCACTGCTTCCACATCCCTCGCTGTAATTTGGTGATATCTAATTCGACAAATTCAGTCGCGAGTGGTGAAGACTCTCCCACAGTGTTTCCTCTAGGACGACTGACACTCCGTAGAGTATAGCCGACACGCGAAGGTCTGTCCCCTCAGTACTCGCAGATTCTCGCTGAAGACGGGGAATCTGACCAAATTGGCGAAATAGCGCTATGTGTGTTATTTTCCGAGATTAAACTATATCGCATATACAATGGCTATGAATATATGTTGTGGTGAAAGTACCCGTTTGGGACTGTGATGATAGCGACAACTTGTTCACTATAATTTGTCCTACAAAATAACACACATTTCCATATCAAATTCACACGTACTTCAGCTCATTGGTATCCTCAACAATTCCAAAGAAAAATTCTCAACGTCATCGTGAAATCATAAAGTTAACATTGAGTGTATCTTCATGCTCAATAAATAAATATAATATCTTTAATGAAAGATAAGGCTATATAAAAATAACGCAAAGTGGCGTAATACTCAGTGAAAAACGCGATATTCGCGGTGATATGCAGTAGTAGTGGAATATATTTTTCACCAGTGTTTTTCATAACACTAGGGTGAAACTACGATATATAAATGATACTGTAGTATATAAATATCCATAAGAAGGATCATGTCAAACAAATGCGAAAATCTAAATGCATCGTTAGAATTTCCCCCGTAATACGAAAAACAGTAGTGGAAAATATATTTCACGACCATTGCATAGTGCGAATATCGGTTTTTTTCACAGAGTATTACTCCACTTCACGTAAAACGGGTGAAACTCCATTGATAAGAGTATCACTACGCCATTTTTATATGAAGACCAGACAGTTCGAATCTGGTTGCTTTCCTATACCAAAACTCACCATCAAATTCATCAATACCCTCCTCGGGGAACGGTGAGTGCTAACTCTAGCCAAGGCCGTCCAGCACTTATCTACAGTAGTGCCAATGCTCGAACTTCTACCAAAACCTGATACCACAATCATGATGATTCACACAAGACATGTGCAAAGATAACAAAAATTTCCCAAAATTTCCTCAGAAATTTTCCTTATTGTCACCAACACACACAGTTGACCACGTGTATATTTTCCCACACTACATCGTGCGTTTTAGAAAAACATCTAATTCGAGAAATCTCACAGGAATATACTATCACCCTGCTGTAGTCGAGTCCAGCGGAGCGATGCAAACATACGTGTCTGATCGCCATTAACTATGGCGTACACATGTGCACCCTCATCTAGTGCATACTACAACCACGTCTATCAATCCAGTTCATAGTTGGCATTCCCGAAAACAATGGAGTTTCACCGGCGTTTTACGTGAAGTGGCGTAAAACTCCGTGAAAAACGCGATATTGGCGCCTTGCAATAGTCGTGAACTAGTGTTGTTCATATCACTAGGGTCAATAAACTTTAATAATTCAGCTCACCTTCAGAGGCTTGTCCCTCCTTAACTGACAGCAGAAGTCCTTTAGGCAACCACCACATGCCGTTGATCTCCGACATAGCTGCTGACGTCACCGAGATAACATCACCCAACAGGCGCTCAGCTGAAGAGCTTTCGCGACCGATACAATGCAACAGCACTTCCGGAGATCGCTTCGCCAAAGACTCTGTCAAATCCGCCGTGCACGAGTGCCACTGTAGTGGTACCTGCCAACCACCGTCACGCGCCACGAAATTCAACCACGCCTACCTCATTGATCACCGCTGCACCAACCAGCCGAGCCACAGCGGAGTCTTCAATCACAGTCTCATCTCCCGAGATAGCAATTGTGCACGCCTTCTTGCACTCCTTCCCGACGAGTTCGATGATCTTTGCGATCAACATCATCATTGACCGACTGAGTCCTTTTACATCAAGTCGGAGCCCCTCGTGGGATAACCAGTCTTTCGGGACCTACGGAACAGTGTGTGCCAATTTGATATGCAAAGGTGAAGAATATACATTTTCTATTTCGGGATTAATGATAGTGAACAACTTGTCGCTATCACAGTCTCGAAAGGTTACTTTAATCACATCACATGTTCATAGCAATATTAACATTGTTTATGCGATATAGTTTAATCTCGGAGAATAACACACATTTGCATATTAAATCGAAATACACTCGTTCAACCTAAGTAGTCGTTGAGTGGAGAAATTTCAGATCGCACATGAACCATTACGAAATTGTTCTTTAGAATTTCCCAAAATTTTCTCAGAGTTTTCACATTATCACCAACACACGTAGTTGACCATGGGCACACTAGGCCTTCTCGGAGAAGGGGCGGAGCTCGGCATCCGGGTTCGATTCCCATGCCTGGCGTTTTTATGCAAAAATATGTTTTTTTTGCACGGAAATCTACATTGTCCGGGCGGAACCCTAACTTCGTATTTTTCCTGGTATCCCCAGAGCGAGAGCTATCGAACGGTGTATAGCATGTGATCATAACCTCTCTAGATCGAGCTGGATAATTTGTACGCACGCACGCACGCACAAAGTGTTAGTAAAGTGAGAGAATACGCTCCGCTCGCTTCGCTCGCTCCGCAATTTTGCCACACCCCCTACTCTAGTGTTGCAGCATATGTTCGCTCTCCTCAACTGACCTCAATTTCGTCAATTATTATGAAAGAACATATACGAACTAGGGTACAGAAGTGTACAGAAACTTATGAGAATTCCCTAAAAATTTTACCCGAATTTTCATACATATTTTCCCACACCCCTTACCCCCAACAGTCGTTGTAGACTTTTCGCAGCATCGCAACTCTTGTGGTCGGCTCTCAGCATAAACGCGCACGCCCCAGCAGCAGCATCAACGTTCACCGAAGAACCAACAGCATCACCAACTGCTGATAGCTGTGCTTGGGACCATCTCAACGATGGTCCAATCGGCGAGTTTGAATCTGACCCTCATGAAGTGAGTACGTCGATTTCGAAAAATGAAATTCCAAAACAACATTGAGGTAATTTCAATCCTACATTTTAGATTCTTGCGATATCCGCCTGAGCTTCAAGACGATTATTAGAGTTTCACCCATTTAACGTGAAGTGGCGTAATACTCCATCTATGTTTCCGAGAAATATGTTTCACACTAGTGTTTTCATATCACTAAGGTGAAACTCCATTGTAGCGATCAGCAGTTAACAACTACTTACTATCGACTCTCGTTGAGTTGTCTGATACCAACACATTCGCAAACACGAGAGATGCTACGGGAAGTTATAAACATCATCAGTAAGTTGTCATTTACGGTGAAGTTTCACCCTAGTGATATGAAAAACAATACTACTGCATATCACCGCGAATGTCACTTTTTTCACAGAGTATTACGCCACTTCGCGTAAAACGCGTGGAACTCCACTGAGCAAAAATTTGATATGCAAATGTGTAAAATGTGCGTAATTTTGCGGGATGGATATTAATCTATCTGAAACTATATCGCATAAACAATGTTAACATTGCTATGAACATGTGATGTGATGAAAGTAACCTTTCGAGACTGTGATAGCGACAAGTTGTTCACTATCATTAATCCCGGAATAGAAAACGACGCACATTCTCCACATTTGCATATCAAATTGGCACGCACTGTACAGTTAGATGGAATCTATTGAAGTTTCACCCGTTTCACGTGAAGTGACGTAATACGTAATACTCTGTAGATAAAAATCCAATACTCGCGCTATACAGTGGTCGTGAAATCAGTTTCTCACATCACGGGGAAGACTCCATTATCATCACCAGCCCTCACTTACTCATATCCTCTCGGTTAAGTCCATTGAGTAGTTCAATTCGCCCACCAGGAAGAGGTAATATAAACTCCGGGAGATCCTCGATAGCGAACTGCTTTAACGAGAGATACACAAAAGAAGTACCTGAACGATGCCACTGTAGTTTCACAACCCGTTTTACGTGAAGTGGCGTAAAACTCGGTGAAAAACGCGATATTCGCGGTGATATGCAATAGTCGTGGAATATGTTTTTCACTAGTGTTTTCCATATCACTAGGGTGAAACTCCACTGTAGTTCCGAACTACCGGTATGTCATAATCAAAACGATGACGAAAACGAAACTTCACCATCTTCAGTGTGTTACGACATTGGACTTTCACCCTAGTGATATGAAAAACCTATTTCACGACTACATAGTACAAAAAATGCAACGCGGGTCATCGCATACGAATCAATATGCATATTGACTGTAATATACTACTTTACTCAGTGAAGTAATAGAGTTTCACCCTAGTGATACGAAGATCACTAATGGAAAATGTATGTCACGACAGCTACATATCTCTCTCTGTGTTGGACAGTGTTGGAATATATGTTTAGTTCCCTACACTGGAGTTTCACCCCAGTGATATGAAAAACATATCACCGCGAATATCCCTTTTTTCACAGAGAATTACGCCACTTCACGTAAAACGGACTTGATTATAAAATTAAGTCTTAAAATTATTGACTTGCACATTAGAGTTGCATCAACCACGTAAATTCAATATTCCATACAGGGAATCATCCAGAAACCAATAATTTTCCCAGGGGGGGACTCATTGTTGAATTTTCCACGTATGGCTAGGAACACATTATTCAATCAGTTTCCCATGTAAATGTCATCATCACATTAGTAACATTTCCCCGATCGTTATCAAACCCTGAGGAACGTTATCTCTCAAAACTAGATGTGTCGCTGATCCCATATCGCAACGACCAAACGTTAGAAATTTCAACTTAAATGTTACCTGCAGCACTGCTGAGTGCTTTCCTCACAAGCTTCTCATTATCGCCGTTTTGAACTACTTTCTGTCCGACAGCCAACGAGAGCGCTTCTGGCCAGGCCCGCCATTGAAACGGAAGATCCTGATCGTGATCATAAAACAGTGTGGGAAAATTTTGACATAGTCAACTACGTATTTCGGTGTCAATATCCCGAAAATTCCGAGAAAATTTCGGGAAATTATTATCGGTTTTCATAATTTTCTTGAACACATTTCCCACCAATTATGGAGAACCTCAAAAAATGTGAGCCTCAGAAGTATACTGTGGAACGCGCATATCCATTCCCACTAGAGGCAGAACATTTACGTACTTCTGCGCAAAATCGTGTGTGAATTTTCCATAATGTAGTGAAGGAAACCAAACACATATATTTCAATACTGTCATGCAGTGGGGTAAACTACATGTGTTGGAAAAAATAGGGAAATTCTGAGAAAATTTGGGGAAATTATCCTTAGTTTTTGTACGCTTCTAATCAAAATCGTGTGTGGAATCTCATAATATTGTGAGGAAAGTTAGGAGAGCTCAGTTGAGGAAACCAAACATATATTCCAACACTGTCGTGAACCAGCAACTTCCCCTTTCCTTTCCCCTTACATGGTCAACGATAATATCAGCGATTTCCATGATGGTGTCCTCCTCCGCCGATGCTACGATAGCGCCGATATTGGGACTCTGGGAAAAACACAAGTTGGTGAAATTGCGAGTTCGCTTTCTTCACATTATTATAGAAATTAGCCTACGAATTCGGGTAGAAGTGTACAGGAAACAATAAGAGTTTGCCAGAAATTCCTCAGAATTTCCATATTGGAATCAACACAGTAGAGCACGCGCGAAGTTATACATATGGTCAACTACATATTCTCAATCATCTTAGTTTCTGTTTTCAAAATTCGTCACAACGTAGCGAGCTGAGCTGAGGAAACCAACCATATTCCCCGATGATATAAACTCTCCTCGTAAAAAGCCGAATTTTTCCAACCCCCCTTACAAGATCGTTTTTCCAGATCAACTCCGACGTGCCAGTTTCCCAGTGGCGCTGAAGTTTACGCAAACATTTCCGCATCGTTTTGTCATCATATCGAAACGAAGAGAGGGAGGCGAGCACTTCCACCTGCAAGGAACTGCCATCAGAAACACGACGTTTAACCCTACCAACAATGAGTCAACAGAGTGACCCAATTTGACGGTTTTTTCATCAGAAATGACATCCTCTGTTGGCAGTTTCCATCCGTCCAACCGCTGACGGGTAGCAGTGAGAGCTACGGCTAGAGGCTTGCATGTAGTCCCAGACATGTCATCAACAAGCTGACGCACGAGTGCTACTTGGTGCTCCAGCGGTCGAAGACCTTCTAATACCGCACCTGACCGAACACCAAGAACATCTCAGCAAGGGCCTGTATGGAAGTAAGTATATGTTTTAATTTGATATGCAACTGTGTGTTATTCTTCGAGATTGAACTATATCGCATAAACAATGTTAACATTGCTATGAACATGTGATGTGATAAAAGTAATCTTTCGAGATTGTGATAGCGACAAGTTGTTCACTATCATTAATCCCGGAATAGAAAACGACGCACCTTCTCCACATTTGCATATCAAATTGGCACTATAATATATATGATATATCATGAACATGTTTATGTTACACCATAAAACATGAACACACCCAACTTCGTTAACCAACTCAGTTCAGCGACGACCTACCCATCATTCTCTCAATAACCTCTCCTTCTCCCCGATGCTCCATGAGCCGCCCCACCGCTTCCACTCCCTGCTGCACCACCGCCGCTCGAATAGACTCTCCTTCGTCCACCAACAACCCCGACACTGCCTTATACCATCTCGCGGATGAAGACAGCGCTGTTACTCCCCGGGAATTCACGTTCTTCACAAAAGCATCAAAATATGCCACCAAATCTCCTTTCTCGAGTAACGCGCGTATCAAGCCAAGATGCATCTCTGCGGTTCCCTCAGCATCGACATTCCACACCTCCCGTAATAGGAATTCCAAATGACTCACCGAATCAACCACCAGACCAGTAGCGACGCCCTTTGGGAAATTCTGGTCACAGCATTTTTGCATAAAACACTTCAAAGATTTTCTCTGACTTCCATCAGTGTCTTCGCGCAATCGATACTTGTGATTATTCGACACCATTCTCCACATGGTTGAGATCAGTTCAAGGTCCTCCGTCATTTCTGCTAAACGCGCGAAAAACTTGAATCCCTCCGGAGCCTCCGCCCTAAAATACCTCTCTAACAGTAATGGTAACGCCTTCGCTCGCTTCTCGCACGACAAATTCCCCACAGCTTTGAATAGTTGCTCTTGAATTGGTCGTGAACCTTTCACGTTCGTTTCCAACAACAATCTCGAAAATCCATCCCAATAACTTTTCGCGAACAATCGATCAACAACCACTGCCGCGCCGGAACCTTCAAGTTCTCCCAAATGCTTCACCACCGCATTGAACGGTTTCTTCCCAGCCGGTTGCGCATCCAAAGCTAGCGATATGTGCTCCATGAGCTCTTCGCGAAATTCAGTACAAGTCTTCGAGCCGAGCATCTTACATAGGGACTCCACAGGAGGCGCCCAAGATGTGCCACAACGCTCACGGAGCGCACAGAGAAGATTTTTGGCACTCCCGGGAGAGACGGGTACAACAGCGGTGATGAGAGAGAGAAGGCTCGTAGTGTGAAACGGATAGATCACCACCGCATCGGGAGGGAGGCTCGTGAGAATCTGATAGAAAAACCGGCAAATTTCCAACTGACACTACACAAAAACTCGTAAAAAGTAAGAATAGTATATGTGTTAAACATAACTCTTATACTCCCTTTCCTCAGCTGAGTTCAAGAGGTTCTCAACAACTATAGAAGTTCACACTCCAATTCGGGTAGACGTGTAAAAAAACCAACAACGATCTCCCCAGATTTCCTCAAAATCTCCATATTGTCAAACACACAGGAAATATGCACATGGTCAACTACATGTGTTGGTGAGAATTAAAATTTCATTAACTTCCCCCCTGAATCTCTAATAATCAGGGGAACTCCACATCAGTTGATTCAGCCCAGTATCACCTCCGCCCCCAGCTCCGCCGAATCCCTAGCGACCGACTCCTCGTGGTGCTTCCTCCCGATAACCCATCGCTGCAATAGCCACTGCCACAACGCCGGGCAAATCTCAATCTGACAGGACCTTCCCTTTCCTCGTCCCACTAGAATATACTTACTTCGTTCAACCGTACCCTCTGCAGAACCTCTCTAGGCGTCGCTGTGTCCTCAATGGTCTCAGCCATTAACAGTAGGAACAAACTACAGGGAAAAGCTACCCCAGTAATCAACTATGTGTTTATGGAAATTCTGAGGAAAATTCTAAACACTTCTACCCGAGCTCGTACGAATAAAATGCCCCATAAATCTTCGCGCGATTTCGATATTGTCACAGACACACGTCGTCGAGCAGGGGCAGATTTTCCCACACTGAGCCACTCGGAGATCAAAATTTTCCTACGACAGTACTAAATTATCTGTTTGCTTTCCTCAGCTGAGTCTAGGAGTTTCCTTATAGAAGGTAACATACTACAGAAACCAACGAGAATTTCCCAAATTTTCATCAGAATTTTCGTTGCCGCATATTTCTCCGCCCCCACTTCATACTTCCACGCCAACTTCGCACAACACTACTCGAGCCAGAAACTCTAATTCATTCAGGAACAACACGTTAAAACACATCAACTACCAACCGATGCACCCGAGTTCGATCCCCGCACCGAGCTCTTTATTCGGGCCCGTAAAACTGCAAAGGCCGCCCCTTCTGGCAACAGCGGCAACACTGGTCGAACAGGACACTTCACCGGAGGAAGAGAGGGAGGCGGCGGCGGTGGTGGTATCCGAGTGTTCACCACCGAACTAGGTAAAGGGGGTCGGCTACATGCTGTTCTCCGCATACTTTCCGACACTCCATCCTTAACGCACTCGGAAGATTTTCGGATACTCTTGGATACGCCTTCCTTTGCGCACTCTGAAGATTTTCGGATATCCTTAGACATGCCTCCCTTAACGCACTCTGAAGATTTTCGGATATCCTTAGATACATCTTTCTTAACACACTCTGAAGATTTTCGGATACTCCTAGGCACAACTCCGTCTTTACGCTCAGATATTTGCTGTGAAGCTTCGTTCGAGGGCAGCCGTAGCGTCCAGTGCTTCAACACCGAGTCATCTCCACTCGGACATACCACATTCATCGACACCACACTCAGCGTCTTCCATTCCATTCGTTTTTCCCCGTGTAAAAACGTCACATGATCCGGAGTAATTTCCTCAACTTCCCCCACTCCTATTTGCTCCAGTGACACACTTTTCGAATATCCCACCAAAGGCACAAAAACTTCAATCGCATCCTTCGTGAATTTTCCCTTCGCCACCTCCTTCCCTGGGAAAATTTTCGTCACCACCAAATCGTTCAAAACCATTCCGCTTTCGGGATAATTCGCCCGCACATAATCGCTGAAAAAATAATACGCACACTCCCGATCCGCTTCCAAACTGCCTTTCCGAATCTGATTGCAACGCGAAGTCGCCCGAATCAACTCTTCCACTCCATGCTCATACACCGCAGCTCCCTCGCAAACCAGGTCCGTCAGAAGGCGGTGAACCAGCACATCAGCATATCTCCGAATCGGGGAGGTAAAATGCATATACCGTCCGAGCCCCAGTGCCCAATGAGAAGTATCCTCTCCAACAGCATCCGTAACAACAACATACTGCGCCATTTGGAATGCCACCATCGCTTCAAACGACAGTGCTTTAAAACAAGGCTCTGGGAGGACCTTCCGAGCGTCTACCAGAAGCTCAGCTAAGGATCGCCCCTGCCCCCAGTCGAAATCTGGGAAACCCCGTCGAAGAATGGGCAATATCGTCTCCAAAACCTGAGCCAAGATTCCTAAATAACACTACCGGGGATCGAACCCGGGACCCACCTGAGCCTCAGTGTTAGGATGCTGTCTGAGAATCGGCGGTGGTGACTTTCCATTCACGTCAATTCCCTCCACCAAACGCTCGGCCACCAGACGATTAGCCAAAACCTATGCAGTTCACAAGGAGTAGTCACGAGTAGCTTTCCTCATATGCGAAAAAGGCATTTCCGTGCGAAATTCACTATCCTGAATGCTCCACTAGTAACCAAATTCAACAGCAGTAGGCGTTAATGCAGTAGAGGGGGGCGCCTCAGCCTCTGTGTAGTCACCTCAGCAACGCCCTAGTGTCGGAGGAAAATATGTACATGGTCAACTACATGTGTTGGTGACAACATGAAAACTGCGAGCAATTCTTATTGGTTTCTACCCGATTTCGTATGCAAACTCTTTAGCCCTCTGAAGAAGGCGAACATATACTCCAAGACAATATAGCAACGACAAGTTACTATTACTCACCCTACTAATATGACTTTTCCAATAACGACGAACCACAAGCATCTCAACAAATTTTATCGCGAAGAATCATCATGAACCACCAAATGAGTTTATTCTACCATAAACTCCTCTATCAAGGAGTGGCTATTCGGAGTGCTGAAATCCGATGGTGATTCCGACCAGCACTTCGTTGGTATCAATGAATCTGCCGATGCAAATTCGAATTTTACCTGCGCAATGCAATAAGCGCACGCCCAGATGATCGATTTACCTTCGATGAACTAACTCTGATAGTATCATCACCACGAGAGGCGTTTCTCTTCGCAGCCACGTCCCACAGCAGCCGAATGTCTTCCAGGATCGCGCGATCTGAAACTCCCATTCAAATTTACCAGTGTGGAAATATATCTTTGCTTTCCTCAACTGAGCTCATAAGTTTCCTCACTACATTATGAAAATCTATGAGTAAAAATATGCAAAAAAATCGATAAATCCTAAAAAAAATTTTCCCAGGATTCCCATATTTTATCAACACAATGAGCATATATTCCCTACCTACCAATCTGAAAAGCATCGCCTTTGGTCTCGGCTCCCATAGCAGCATCAACTTCATCATAACTCAGTCGAGCTGAACTCCTTATAATACTCTTACCAAAGGCGACAGGCTCATCTCCACACAGATCGCCTGAAAAGGGAAGTCCAGATTCTCATTCCGTGACGCGAGTGCATTCCAATCGGTCGCAAAGATCGACACACAGTCAACTACATGTAAGGAAAGGTCGACGAAATTTCCGGAATTTTTTTTTTATTTCTGATCACTTTTTACTCTGATTTGTACATAAACTCCTTAGCGCAGCGAACATAAATTTTCTCAACCTCGATTACAAATCCTCAAAATTCTATAAGCTCACCCGTAGCAGCATCCAACGTGAAGAAAACGCTAAATGCCAGACGGTCTTCCCCAGGAAGTAGCGAACACAGGTTCTCCGACAGGTGCCTCGGCAGCATAGGATAGGTCTGAATTTATTGATTTACGGTATGCGTGTAATACCAACTTTCTCGCAACTCACCTTATGAGGCATATACACAGTGATCGCCCTCCTCGCCGCCTCCCTATCCAGATGAGATTGAGCCGCTACAAAATGCGATACATCTGCCACGTGAACCTGACGACCAACCCAGAGGTCTCCGGTTCGATCCCGGCACCCAGCTAACTTTCACAATAACAATAAAAAAATGATGACATCATTCACATAAGGGAAACTGATCGAAGAATGTGTTCCTAGCCATACGCGGCAACACTAAAATTATTGTCGCTAAGGTAGATGTTCAGACAACTATGGATGTGTGACTGGGCAACTCAACTTCTGTAGTTAACGGCCGATTAGATCTCACAAGAGCCATCTGCTCAAACTTAGCTAAACGTATGTGTATGCGTGCAACTGCAAAATGCACAGAAGGTGACGTCCATCCCAGCATCCTACTCCTATTCTCAACCTTCCCCCAGACTTCACCTCCACCGAAAGCGCATCGTCCAAATCTCGAGCACTCGGCGGGTCAATCGATACCACACGATGAGCTAATCACAAAACACACTATATACCACAAATCTTGCTCATCTTGCTCTCCCTTACATTTCCTCAAATCCCACCTCCTAGGGCCCTTCCCTTTCAGTGCGGCATTAACTACTGCTTCAGATGAGGGGAGTCTAAAAGCCACAAAAATTCTTCCGTTGAGGAAATGCAAGATTGCAAGATTACCAAGTGTGATCACTCGAGCCCAACGTCACTACAGTCGCGTCCAGTGTGGGAAAATTCCGGAAAATTCTTCTTGTTGTTTTTTGTACATTACTCCCCAAATTCGTATATATACTCCTAAACTCAGCTGAGGATAGCGAACATAAATTCCTCCGCATTTTCACACGGATTGATAAAATCCAGGCGGAGCGAAGCAAAATGAATCAGCATCAAAAGGCCAGCAATAAGTAATCGTAATTATTATATATATGATAAGCTGGCCATAAAATACTTCATATTATTATGTCTATTATTATAAACTATATCATAATTAAATACCTTATCGTTATATAACGATATATCCTAGATAATCGTAATAATAATCCTTATGTGCTGCAGTGTGGGAAAATATGCACATGGTCGGCCACATATGTTGGTGACAATATGAGAATTCTGAGGAAATTTGGCTAAATTCTTCTTGCTTTCTGTACACTTCTACCCTAGTTCGTATATGAACTCCTATGGTTAGTGAGGAAACACCTAAGTTCAGCTGAGGAAAGCGAACATATATTACAACACTGTTATGAATACTCCCTACTGCGATCACCCATCACTACTTCGCCTTCAATTCCTCCTCAATCTCCTCACTATACTCAACACTAGTGAGGCCATACCGCTCCATCACAGCGCGGTGTTCAGCTACTCCTGTTCCCACTCCTCCCAAGTGCTCCACCTAAGACGATACGCATACCCCTCGTTAGCTTTACGTTCATAGAAGGCTACTAGTCTTTTCCAAAGTTTGTCATTTATTCCCAAATTCTGAGCAAATTTCGAGCAATTCTCATTGGTTCCTGTACACTTCCACCCGAGTTCTATAAAACTCCTGAGCTCAGGTGAGGAAAGCGAACATATATTCCTACTCCAACACTGTATAGGAAACTCCTGAGCTCAGGTGAGGAAAGCGAACATATATTCCTACTCCAACACTGTATAGGAGACTCCTGAGCTCAGCTGAGGAAAGCCAACATATATTCCTACTCCAACACTGTGTAGGAAACTCCTGAGCTCAGCTGAGGAAAGCCAACATATATTCCTACTCCAACACTGTATAGAAAACTCCTGAGCTCAGGTGAGGAAAGCGAACATATATTCCTACTCCAACACTGTATAGAAAACTCCTGAGCTCAGCTGAGGAAAGCCAACATATATTCCTACTCCAACACTGTATAGAAAACTCCTGAGCTCAGCTGAGGAAAGCGAACATATATTCCTACTCCAACACTGTATAGAAAACTCCTGAGCTCAGGTGAGGAAAGCGAACATATATTCCTACTCCAACACTGTATAGGAAACTCCTGAGCTCAGCTGAGGAAAGCGAACATATATTCCTACTCCAACACTGTATAGGAAACTCCTGAGCTCAGGTGAGGAAAGCGAACATATATTCCTACTCCAACACTGTATAGGAAACTTCTGAGCTCAGATGAGGAAAGCGAACATATATTCCTACTCCAACACTGTATAGGAGACTCCTGAGCTCAGCTGAGGAAAGCCAACATATATTCCTACTCCAACACTGTATAGAAAACTCCTGAGCTCAGCTGAGGAAAGCGAACATATATTCCTACTCCAACACTGTATAGGAGACTCCTGAGCTCAGCTGAGGAAAGCCAACATATATTCCTACTCCAACACTGTATAGAAAACTCCTGAGCTCAGCTGAGGAAAGCGAACATATATTCCTACTCCAACACTGTATCACACAATCCAACCTTGATTGAAAATCTCAACCACACTAGATTTTCATCGACTTTTATGATTACATAGCGAAATTCTCAATAGACCAATAAAATCCAATTTCCATACCACAACTAACCTTACCAGTCTGCACTTCGGATTCACCCTGGCCTCCTCCCACTCAACGATCTCACAAGCCACCAACTGAGCCGACTCCTCCTCCTCCTCCTCCGAAGCCATAGCGAATCTAACAATCCCTCACAAGAGCCCATCAAACCTTCTTACGGTTGAACTAAATCCATAGCAGGCAAGCGTTGGTCTCTCGGCTGGACCTTGCTTTCCCCTGGCCGCACTACACCCACAATAGGCGTCTCGCACCGCTTCGTTACCTAACAACTCTCGCAGGTTCGATCCTCATCCCATGACAGTCCTGGACGACAAACTTCACACGACGATAACAAATCGGCCACCTCTCAAGAAGGCTTTCGCCCCTACCTACTACAGGGGTTGTTCGAAAAAAGCGCCTGTGAATAAACGCATATATCATTCCTGAGAAATAATTTCTCAGAAATTACGAGGCATTGCTTTCGTCCTTTTGATCACCCTAGATAAGCGTGGACTATGAACACCGTATAAACCCCTTCCAACAAGGGAGTGTGGGGTAAGAATTCACGTAGCAGCAGAGAAAAAAACGCATGTGAGTATCAAATAACGCAGATATATTCTGTCTAATATTCACATCGGCTGAGAAATTACGACAGATTGGCCCCTTTTTCCGATACTCCTATACAAGTACCCTAATACTACCGCCACCACTCGGGCCCTGGCATCCTCTATGCAGCCCACTGCAGCCACTTCATCTTCCTCAGTGCTGTCACTACTGCTACTTTCCCGCTTATATGCCTTCCACATAAGACGGGCCTAATGAAAATCCTTCACTACGAGTAACACTGTAAAAACTACCGCAACGCGATCTCCATGCACAGCGCGATTTCTCGCGATAAACCCAGGCACTTTCACGCGAATTCTCCGACCTTCCTCGTCGGGATCAAGATCAACGAAAGCTTGATTCGTCTCGAAAGCCGGTACGTGGAGTCTTCCATAGCGAACCTGCGAGCGGCTCTCAACGTGGTCATAACTACATCATTAAAGTGTAGTAATAGTGATGGAAAAATGCCTATAAATACTAGAACACCGACGAAACCAGAGACACGGCTGATAAGGGAATCATACACGTATTCACGATTATCATCTACTTCAACCACTGGAGGGAAATATGCACATGGTCAACTACATTGAATGGTGACAATACGAGAATTTGAGCGGAAATTTGGAATATTTTCATTAGTTTCTATAAACCTCCGCCCGAATTCGTATATGAATTTCTAAAACTAGTGAGGAAACTCCCAAACTCAGCTGAGGAAAGCAAACATATATTCCAACCATTACATTACCGAAGTTACTTAATATTCATTTAGATCTAAAATTTCCCAGAAAACTATATCTCGAGTTAACTAGAGTTATCCGAAGTGAGAAGTCGATAGTCGTATGAAGACGTCAACAGTCCACCCCTCCTTACTACCGTTCCCGCCCGAACCCCCTCATCAATGTCTTCAGAGCTCCACCAAGGTTCGAATGACGTGCCCATTTTGACAGGAAGTGGGGGTGGACTTTCCGTCGCAGCTTGGACGGACAAATATCGGACGCAGGGATATCTCTTGATGACCCAACTGAGGAATATCAAGAGGCAGAGTCGAGCGAGTCTCGACAGGGTACTTCGAAACCACTCCTTTTCTACCTCGAGAAAATACGACTATGTACTACTAATCGCGCACACAGCAACTGAGCGATGAGGCTGATCAATTAGGAGTAATGAAAATTAATCCATTTCTGGAATTCACACGCTGAAAACAACTCAATCGCCTCATCAAATTTCAAGAGATAGTCGAACCCAAAGACACTCCCCCACCTACTAGCGGCTTTGACTGGAGACACACAGCGGCCTGCAGCTGCCAGCAAACCGCGACAGGGATCGCGTCCTCATGACCATAGCTAGAAGGGGCGATGGCCGCGATGGGAGTAGCATTAAAAACGACTAGATGGGAACAGGAACTCCCTCCTGCCTGGAGGATATAAATGGGAAAGGCGACTCGAAAGAAGAGAATGTAGAAAGGACAATCAGAATGGCAAAATGACGAAAAAAAATCGGAAAAATCCGAAAAATTGGGAAAAAACGAAAAAAAATGGGAAAATTGCAAAAATATTCAACCAATTTTTTAAGTGCGGGGCAAATATGCCACAACCCTAAAGCCTTTCTCAGAGCGGGGCAGGTATGCCACAACCCTATAGCCATTTTTCAGGCCGGGGCCGATATGCCACAACCCTGAAGCAATTTCTCCGTGTGGGGCCGATATGCCACAACCCCAAAGATATGCCTGACTGCAACCAAATGAGTTGACACTATCAAAATAATTCCAATCTCGCCATCAGTAAGTTAATTGATTCTACTACGAGCGAAACAGGCTTTTGATACGTGAAGCATATATACATTGATTCAATAGCGAACAAGGCGCTCAAAGTAACTCACAGTACCTTCCTCATGCCAGCTCACCTCAAGCCTCCTCTACTACTAGTTCATAAACTCCTACACGGAATAAAGTAAAAAATTCGGTAAAGCAAATAAGTCCCCAACCAGAAGTTCTTCCATTTTTTCTTCCCTTGATTTGACCGAACTCCGTGAGCTTATTTCAGCGGCATTACGTCGCACCGAATTCCCAGGCTGGATGGAGAACTATCCTCATTTTCAGACCCGCAAATGAGGTTTTTCAGACCCGCAAATGAGGTTCTTAGAAAAATGAGGTATGAGGTTCCCGCAAAAGGTTCAAATGAGGTTCCTGCGCCCGGAAATTACTCGCCACGCCCAAAAATCTCACGGTCGTACGCACGCTCAATTTTTACGTCTAATACATTTCCGTTGCCAACCACGAACGAGTGATTCTCTTCGCGATCAGAGTTTTACCCTTATATGGTGATGCTCTTCCGAAGTGGGGAAGAGTTGGTACTCAACTTTTGGTCCACATTACCAACCTTCGGCGTCACTGTGGCTCGCGTCCGGGATAACCTCGCCTCGCTCAATGAAGTCATCATCAACTCCCTCCCTGCCCCGCCGGGTTGGGAACAGAACGTTGCAGGGTAGCCGATCACGATCGTCTGGGGTGCTTCTGTGATCAGCTCGTAGTGTTGTTACATTTATGAGTTACGTATGATCTCACACTTCCACTAGTGAGGATTTAGTACTCTAGTTATGCTAGTCCATAGCAAATCGAAGCCTTTTACAAATCTAGCTGCCTTTTCTGATCCATTCTTTGTATTTAAATTATATCAGTCCTCCGATTCACCACGATTTTTTCCATCAAAAGTTGTATATAATTTTGCTAGTTATTGATCTCTCTCAGGGTGTGGCGGTCCTTACCACGAAAGCTCCAGCTAATTCAGTGTATGTTCCTCTTACTGGGCTTAGCGTTGGCGCTATCAGCTTGGTGCTTGGTCCGCAGTAATCGCAAAGAGAAGAAGAGAAATGAGCTCATCAAAGAAGATCAGAAGCGTCGGGTTGAAGAATCCACACCAGAAAATGTAAGAAAATTTTTCTTATATTTTCGCCGATAGCAGAGCCGCGTGCTCAAGTGACATGTGAAATAGTTCTAGGCTACTGGTATCCACTAATGAACTTTGTTTTTTTGTATCATCTCGCGAGTGAGTGCATAGTTATATCCGGAAATTATGGTAGAGGTACAGTTCAAGATTAAACTATATCGCATAAACAATGTTAACATTCCTATGAACATGTGATGTGATGAAAGTAACCTTTCGAGACTGTGATAGCGACAAGTTGTTCACTATCATTAATCCCGGAATGGAAAACGACGCACATTCTCTACATTTACATATCAAATTGGCACGCACTGTATTTTCCCACAGGTGGCCCCCACTGTGTTTACTCCCACCACAGTGGCAACTCCAATACGGCCCCGTAGTCCAAAAGATCTCAAAATGCTGAAGACTGACGCTGACGGCGAGCATGTCGTTTTCTACCAATGTGAAGAACGAAGTCCGAAGTATGTGGTGAAGGAGCTACTGAGCAGCGAGGAAGAGATAGTTTTGAGATCAAAGTTGAAGTATCATAAACACCGGTTAACGCGTCGGCGACGGACTAAAGTAGCACTCGGGGATATCTGAATCTGATCAAAAAATCTTATATTGCTGAAATCGATATTTTACTGTCAGTTACAAGCAGAGGCTGCTCACTCCCATGCTGAAGAGTTGAACGTTTTGGGACGAGCTCCGGTCACGCCTCCGAGAAGACGCGCGATATCATCTTTTTGAACGTCTTGTTGCTACTATTACCATTATGCCTTCTTTCTAACGTAACGTACCTAACGCTACCCCTCTACCTTAGCTACATCATGGCGTGCTCTCTGTTATAATGCCCTCAGCCGCGGTTCGGTTGCGCGATTTTGGCGGGCTACATGGGTTTGTTCAGCGCTGTGTCTGTCCTTTTTTTGGTCATTTATCTCATATGATCGGCGAGGAATTTGTTCTCGCGAATTATGGACTGTAATAGCGCAGAGCTGTGCACTTAGACTAGATGATATCATGTCGTCGTTTTTGTTGCTATTGATCGAGAGCGGCGCTACAAGTTCATATGCGTCGTACATTTGTATAATACTTGTAGTAAAGACTTGTACGTTGCGTTCACAGTGGGTGGTTTTCTTTCCGGAATCGAAATTGATACCTTTCCAGAAGCTCTCTAATGCGGGCATCTCGGCGATCAACTTCTGCATTATTGGCAACAGCGACAGTAGTTGCTCTCGGGATGGCGTTGTGGAGTTACAAAAGACGAGAGGCTGATAATGGTATTGGTGGTCGACCTGATTCCATGCCTGCCAGTGATCAACTACATATGTTGGTGACAACTACAGTGGTTTTTGTACACCTCTACCCGAGTTCGTTAATCAGTGAGAAAATTTCTGAACTCAACGGAGGAAAGCGAACATATATATTCATAGATTGATACCTACACTGGTTGTTGCTGTATCAGAGTTCGAGAGACGACTTGAGACGGAGCTGCGTCGAACGAGCTTGACCGAATGGAAAGCGCAAGGCATGACTCCGAAGAATCTTCAGCAGACTCAGTGATGTTCCTATTGTTCGCATGTTTCAGTGAGAGAACGCGAGTGTCTTGTTCGCTAGTCGGGGCCGACGACTACCAGCTAGATTGGCCATGTCTCTAGACCGTTTCTACTGCAAAGATTGATATCATATAACTGTTAGTATCTCCTCGATCCACATCATGTTGATGAAACTTTTATTCATCTTCATCGCGTCGGATCATGCGCATTACACACAGTGAATGCATGATAGAGTTTAGAACGGAAGTCTACATACTACAGATCGCTCTGTTGTATTCCGCATACTAGTCTATTTAATCTGTTTTACTGTGCAAAGCACCTCGCTCATCGCAGTCCCACCCACTTGTCGAACTCGACAATTCCGCCCTTGAGCCATGAAATGATCCTTGATACCGCGAGGTCCCGATGGAGAGTGGAGCCATGATTTCTGCCATCAGCAGATCCACAAGCATCCAACTCACCAAGGGACCTGCCTCACCCACTCAAAAGAAAAAGTACGATTCAAGTGGACCAACAACTACACAAGACTCATCTCGCCTCGCACTCTCTACCCTTCTATCCACCGCAACATCACTTAGGGAACAATCGTACATCTCGGGCGCGCTCATGATTTCCACCTCCTAGCACTTCATGCCCTCCAATACAATCACCCCACTGGTGAACACCAACACGGAGACGATGCACGCAAACTCAATTCTCATCACGACAGATTCATGCTACACCTCACTGTTGATATGCCTGAACGGACCTTCCAAGACGTAGTTTGTGAAGAAGTCGTACTGATACACCAAATTTGGTATCGATGGCTGGAACGGTACTGCCGTCATCTCAAGCAGCTTCCATAGCAAGTCTCCATTCTCGCGGACGCTCGAGCCGATGAAAACCCCATCAGTCGAGACCAACAGCTTCGCAGCTTCGGCGTAGTTATTCCAAACTTCTTCTGTTATAAAGGGAGGATCGATGACCACACAGTCGAAAGTGTGCTGCAGATCTTCGGCTATCTCCTTGGGCTTTCGATAGTCGAACTTGACACACTTCTCACCTTGCAGTAGATGGGTATCGAAATCGAATAACCAGCACTCGAGCTTGTCCGAGAGCTCGGGCGCTGCGGCCACTGTGAAGTAAACACTAGGTGTTGAGAGGCAGGCAACACGTAGAGGCTCATCTAGGTTCTTGTGCTGATGAATAGATAGCAGTTCGCCTACGAGAGTCTCGATGGTATTGGGAGAATACCAGTATTGATTGAACTCTGCCTTTTCCTTCACGCTGAATGGTTTGGTTTTTGTCATCAATTCTAAATGATCGAGAGTTTTGAAAATCTAACTTTGAGAAAGCAGACGCATTCGAACAGACTGTGACTCGTTAATATTATTCTCGTTAAGGATAGTGCATGTGCGAGTATCGATCGACCGTGGGACCAATATGGTTCAACCAAACTCAGCAGTTAATGATATCGCCACGAAAAGCGGTGAAACGATCACCAAACTCGTAGGTCTCAACACGGTGACAAAGTGTAAGGCTCTTTACGTCGACATCATCAACACAGAAAAACCATTTCGTTACATGTCACACTGAGCTAGTAGCCTCGCATCGCTCGAGCGGTCATATCTGTGCGGCGAGTAGAACTTGGAGTACAGTAAAGATCCAGCCGCCTTATCACACCTGGTTCACTGAGGTCACCTGATATTACTGTCGTTGCATTCCACTGTCTATCCCACCGGAATAGAACAGTGGAGTCCACTAAGTGGATGTTTCAGGCTTGACAGTTTGAGTACAACGATATCGGTGATGATGATCGTAATTATGATGATGGTGGATAAATGCTGATTGCCATTCTATGTCGTTCCGTTGCAAATGCCATTACTCCTGGAATATGCTTCTGTTGCCATAGCTTGTTCTAAACAAGCTGAACAAGTTGTTTATGTCATTGTTTATGCTTGCCATTCATCGACTATACCCGAGTAGTCGCGGTCTGTAATTTATCACATTCGCTACTCACAACCGTTGCGCGGACTTCCATTTACAGACGCTCGCCGAGCAAAACGATCTAGTTCTGCGAAATTCCCCCAACCACTCCATCGTGAAACTCACTGTAGAACCTTCACGACTCAATCTCACAAGGAGATGGGTCCGACTATTGATAACACGATGCATAACAGACCCGATGATCTCAGATGATGCTATTTTCGCATCCATCGGCGATCAGTTCCAGATCTATCAAGATTTCAGGAAACATGGACGACCTTTACACTCGTGTATTGCGCGTGGTGGCAGTGTGTTGAAAGTTTCAACTTGAAACAGCATATGTGAAAATGACAAAATGATCTCGAATTCCAAAGACAATTTTTTTCGACAAAACTCGACACGTAACGCAGCAAGTAGAAACCTTATCGTTACACGAGAGTCTGTCTCACTGGTCACCACGAGCTGTATCGAGAGGACCTATCCCTCCCAGAACGGTAATGATGATAGTCGCCACGATCCTGGGAACGACCTTGACGGCGACTCGAGCTGCTGTAACTCCAACGATCGCTCGATGGCGAATTCCCTGTAGAAAGGTAACAGCACCATCATTGCCGCGCCAAACCTCACCTGGTCCGCTCCGGTCGGAGGCATGTCCACGATATTGCCTTCTATATGAGTTCTGAAAAAAGAGTCATTTTCGGTGATATCATTTTGTAGTCATTTTTGTAAAAGTTTTCCTTACCCGCCTTGGCCGAACTGCATTCTTAAGCTCTTCGCTAACTGGCTGATTATACTTCCTCAAGAAGGCAATAAGAGCATCACCAATTCGTCTGTCCTTGCTGGCGGGGTTGTAGTATGCGATAGCGCGACCCTCGTGACCAATACGGCCTGTCCGGCCTATTCGGTGCGTATATGTCTCAATACCTAGTAGGCACGCATTGTATGTGTTAATAGCACAGCCACATAGAGAGGGTGGCCTCAGCATTATGCGGGAAGCAGTCGATAGTCCTACTCTCAGGCATATCGTAGTTAATTACTAATGTCACGTTCGGAAAATCCAAGCCTCTCGCGGCAACACTGGTCGATACCAATACTTGATCTTCGTTGGTGCGGAACCTGATTGAGTACACGAGAAAATGATCGAGTACCGACTATGCAATAGAATGCAGGAGAAGGAGAACAATTCTGGCTGTATCATACAAGCCGGGCAGACCTTCTGAATACCACCCAAGACATGCTGAGCGGGCCTTTGTGGGTCGATAACAACAACACGGGCTATAATAAAAATTCAAAAAAACGAAACCATCATCACTCAACTACAGAAGTAGGTTACATTCCACCAATGAAGTCAAACCGGTAATTTAGATCGTGGTGATGAATAAATATTCGAAGACATACGAGGTAGTTAACCTTTTCATAAGAGGACGAGTCACAGCCGAGCGGACTGCAAATCGCAGTCTGCGATAACCTTGTCTGGTCCCGAACCCAGGTGCCTTCCACTAAAGGGTAGAAAAAGATTACCCTATATCCTGTTCACATGATGACGATGTGGGACCGATGATTGGAGTTCAATGTGTCCAGAACACTGTGATAAACAGCAAAGGAGAAGCACCTTTATCCTCATTCATGGGTTCAGCCTCCGGTGTTCTCTCATCGCAACTCTCCGCGACCAACTCAATGGCGCAGTTTTCAACCGGGTAACTTGCGTCTCCGTCGCTATAAATATCCAGTCAATCGCCACCTTCCTCCACATAGACGGCACTTTCACGTTGAAGTACCAGTGAATTCGAAAACCGCGATCGGATACTTGCCGACAATCGGGAGTTCGTAATCGTCAGCATAAATTGCCGAGCGAATAACAAGTGTATAAACTGTTGAGGTGCAAGTGATTGCAGTAGAAATACTAGCCATCTCTTCGTAGGCACTTAGCCTGAAGAGTCCGGAACTCCCTAGTACTGCGTCATGAGATGAGGAAGACAGAAGGACTGGCACCGTCGGCTCATCGGGGATTATCATAGCATGTGGACAAATACAGTGCTTGATTCAATTTTCACCATATCGGCATCAGTGATTGATAGAGCCGCCATCTTATCATCCCTTCACAGCTCACCTCCTCACGACTTCTTCCCGGACCGTCTGCAGCTGTTTGCCCTGTAGTAAACCACAGCATAAACTCCCACTTCCACATATTCGTTTATGGAGATCCTTTCCTCTATCACGAGATGCCACGAAAACTATCGCCTGCGAGATTAACATGTCTCAAACAGAATTCACGAGGGCAAAATCAACAAGTGCACATCGATCTATCAAGCGTAAAACTTCTCGGGAACTGACCTGTTCTCCCTTAGCGACGTCAAGCTTAGCCAGATCCTCCCAAAGAGCTTGGTCCTTGGCCTGGTCCGAGGTCAACACACGAACCGACTGTGCAACATTAGACCGTAATGCACCTCCATCACCCCCAGCTCCCCGTCCCCGGCCGACAGCGATTGCCACCCTTTGCTTGCGTAGAAGAGTCTGATAAAAGTAAACCTCAGTCCCCGCACGGGGTCCGGTACAACCCACCTCGCCCTCTAGCCACGGCTTGAGGTTTGGATTGTCAATAGTGGCAGAGAACAGCAGTGTTTGCCGTCCACTAGGCTCTGTGAGGTCCGTGTCCATGAGAATGTTATTAACATACGCCTGAGACAGAATGTTCTCTCGCCACTCCACCTAGCGGTGTCCTACCTCTAAGCCCATGGATAGCATCTGATCTGCCTCGTCCAACACGAGGAACTTGACATACCCCAAGGACACCTGCTGAGTTGTCCCAAACTCACTACGACTACTAACAAGCTTACCCTTCCCGTCTCATTAAACTCGAGAAGCCTTCCAGGAGTGGCCACCAACACGTCGAGCTGCTCAGCACAAATGCGGTCCGCCTGCCAGAGAATTGACTACTATAAAATCCCAACATAGAGCAATGGGAATCTAACGGTTTCACGGTTACATATTATGGCGGGCGAAGTATAAAGATACTACGAGAGAGCAGCTTATTCTAACCCCAGCGAACCCACCTGACGCGATGCAGTTTCTCCACCATACGCTGCCATTGTTCGACACATCTCTTCTTGAGCAAGGCTCACCGAGCACGACTGACCAGTGGACACTTCTTCCCGAAACCACCACAACACTTTACTTCAAAATCTTTCACCAACTGCATCGCGAGCTCTCTTGTTGGGGCCAGTACCATGCACAGTGGAGACGCCTGGGCCATCCTACAACACAATACCATTACTCCAGCGCCCATATGTTCGCTTTCCTCAGCTGAGCTCAGGAGTTTCATCAGCAATTATGAAAGTTTATATACGGCTTAGGGTAGGCGTGTACAGAAACCCAATAAAAATTTGTTCTATGAATATATTTCCAGCCTGCTCAAACGATCGCCTTACCTCCCTGGAAAGAATGGCCGGGGAACTGTTGAAGACAATTTGCCAATCTTCGACACAATAGGTGCGATGAATGCCAGACTTTTTCCTAATCACAAAGGCATTCCACATCACCCACGTCGACCACTATTACCAGTGCCCGTCTGCGCACTTGCTACTACGTCCACTCCTGCAGCTATCACCGGAATAGCATGCTGTTGTATCGGGGTAGGTCGGGCCGCCTACAATGGAAGAGCTATTGACCCCAGAGAACCGTCCATATACTCACCCCGGAGGCCTCAAGAGCATCCACAACAGTCTGTAAAAGAAGACCACGTTCAACTGCCTCTTCCCATGTGGCAAACCGTGCCAGCCTACAACGTAAAAGCATGAAAAAACTTCGCTCCGCTCAACCATACAAACTACTTTTTCTTCTCTTCCTCACTAAACGACTCCACCCTTCGAACTGTACAAGGCGCATCGAATTCCAACAGCCCACCTGCTTCTCGCCGAACAACCTATATCGAAAATCTCAAAGTCGTTTTGTTCCATATCTACACTACCAAGCCTTCCGGGCTCACAGACTCGCTTTCCCCTCGTTCCGACGAGTCGCTTTCTTCACTCGAACGTGTTGTGTCCTGTTGATTATCATTGGAATAATCAGGACTACGGCTACGTTGCCGTATGTACCTGAGTGTTATAATGTTGGAGTAGGAATATATGTTCGCTTTCCTCAGCTGAGCTCGAGAGTTTCCTATACAGTGTTGGAGGAATATATGTTCGCTTTCCTCAGCTGAGTTCAGGAGTTTCCTATACAGTGCTGGAGTAGGAATTTATGTTCGCTTTCCTCAGCTGAGCTCAGGAGTTTCCTATACAGTGTTGGAGTAGGAATATATGTTCGCTTTCCTCACCTGAGCTCAGGAGTTTCCTATACAGTGTTGGAGTAGGAATATATGTTCGCTTTCCTCAGCTGAGCTCAGGAGTTTCCTATACAGTGCTGGAGTAGGAATTTATGTTCGCTTCCCTCAGCTGAGCTCGAGAGTTTCCTATACAGTGTTGGAGTAGGAATCGAGAGGGTTTCTCACTAATTATACAAGTTTATATACAAATTCTGGTCAACAACATTTTCCCAAAATTCCCTTTCAATTTTCATATTGTCACCGACACGTATAGTTGCCCAGTGGGCAATGCCCACACTGGACTCCTTCCCGATCGAGTGCGTCCTCACCTAGGACTGGATCTAGATCTCGATCGGGACCTGGCTCGCGGTAGACCTGATGGCTTCCCACCTCCCTAAAGGAGTCAACGACTCTTTAACAACATCAATAACACTACTACTACTTCCTCATCAGCACTGCGCTGTTCGCCCGTCCAACGCCTGCCAGGATCGATCCAATCCACCGAGTCATTTTGATAGCTACCACTGGTGCCCTACGCCCACAGTTCACCATCCGATGGACAACTACAACTACCTATACCTTCCAAAACTGTCCTACAGAGCTTCCACTTCCGTCCCAATACTCTTGCCCACCCTTCCTAAAGTCACCACTATGAACGCTTCAGAGCGAGCATTTCCCACCATGATCCGCCCGATGCGCCAGCCTTATACTCGTATCTTTGATCGCCGCCAGTATCATACCTTTAGCAATAGTAATATATGTTTCTTTTCCTCAGCTGAGCTCGGGAGTTCATTCGACAAAAACCAATGCATATTTCCGACAGTCGACCATATACGCGTTTCTCATCTGCTCTCCAAGACTGAAACTAGAATTTATATTTCCCCAACTAGATGATATAGATTCTAAGTTAAAGTAGCCCTCTCTCAAGAGGAACTCCGCTCAACGAGCAGCCGCCGAATTCCCCCCTGGGGAGAGGATCGAACCGATCGCCGCCATGGTCCGAGTCCTAGCGTGAAATTGAGACTGAAACTAGAATTTATATTTCCCTTCTCACTCAGAGTATCTTCCACCAGCCTCCCAACGTGAGCTCCCATAACCTTGCTGCCGCCACTGACTACCGCTGCTTTGCCAGGACATAGAAAATCTCGGCTTTAACGCACTGTGAAGATTCTCCCCGATCCGTCATCATCATACGTTGACCAGCGCCAGAGCCATATTTCATACCGTAACAAGATCATTTCCAGTTTTGGATATACGTTCGCGCGAGTTCGAGAGTTGCCTAACTTGGTAGAAATGTACAGAAACCAATAAAAACTTCCCAAAATTTCCATATTGTCACCAACACATGTAGCTGATCATCTGCATACTCTCCCACCATTCACATAAGCCCAATCATCACTCACACAAAGCCACATTACATCCAATGGTAACTTTGAGTACACCAAATAAAAGCTTACATCAACTACGACATATCCAATTCTACTATATATTAATACGTACAGAACAACCCAAGTGCATCCAATTACACCATATATAGATGCTACTATATATAAGAACACATACAGACGATATATATTTGAATCAGCATTAAATGGAATCATGGACCGCCATAGTAGCGCAGTCGGAAATGATTCCCTCCAAGGGTTTATTGTCGAAGTCGCGACCGCCGAATATGATGCCGATTTCGGTTGCTGCCTGCGGTCCGGAAACTCTTCGAGCTGATAAAACGGCCTACGAGAAGACACATAATGCGTTCCAAATTGACATGCAAATGATATCAAATTGCATCACATAAACATTGCTATGAACATGTGATGTGATAAAAGTAACCTTTCGAGACTGTGATAGCGACAAGTTGTTCACTATCATTAATCCCGGAATAGAATTGGCATGCACTGCACAGACTTTCCCAAACCGTTAACTGTTCGATTCAACAACAACAACAACAACAACATATACAACATATACAACAACAACATATACAACAACATATACAACAACAACAACATATACAACAACAACAACAACGAGCTAACAAATAATACAAAGTCTTATCACTCAATTGCTTACCACTAGACGAGAACATAGCCAAAAGCAATCACGATCTACAACGATAGTCATAAATCGACCCGAACCATGTTCACATAACGCGTCCAGGACAGCAACGCTCAGTGTTAGAGTAGGAGTGTATGTTCGCTTTCCTCAGCTGAGCTCAGGGGTTTCCTATACAGTGTTGGAGTAGGAATATATGTTCGCTTCCCTCACCTGAGCTCAGGGGTTTCCTATACAGTGTTGGAGTAGGAGTGTATGTTCGCTTTCCTCAGCTGAGCTCAGGGGTTTCCTATACAGTGTTGGAGTAGGAATATATGTTCGCTTTCCTCACCTGAGCTCAGGGGTTTCCTCACTAATTATACAATTCGGAGGGAAGAGCATAGAAACTAATAACAATTGCCCCAAATTTACTAAATACTGTCACCAACACATGTGCATATAGCCTCACCTGCTCCTTCACACTAGCCGGGAAAGCGTGGCCATCGGTAACAACCTCAACCGTGGAATCAACAAGACTCTGCTCACTTCCAAACTCGCAACAACGCAGGAAGACCCTCCTCAGCAATCTGATCAACAGTGGAGTTTCACCCGTGATATAAAGAACATATTTCACATTTCACCCCGCGAAAAAAATGTATTATCGGTCGCGGGAACATATACGTCTTATAATTCACATAGAGTATTACGATATTTCACTTCAGACAGGTGAGACTCCAGTAACCAAACCATCACAAGTTCATCGGAGTTTCACCCGTTTTACGTAAAGTGGCATAATACTCCGTGAAAAACCCGATATTCGCGGTGATATGTAGTACTAGGCCTTCTCGGAGAAGGGGCGGAGCTCGGCATCCGGGTTCGATTCCCATGCCTGGCGTTTTTCTGCAAAAATATGTTCTTTGCACGGAAATCTACATGGTCCGGACGGGACCCTAATTTCGTATTTTTCCTAGTATCCCCAGAGCGAGAGCTATCGAATGGTGTATAGCATATGGTCATAACCTCTCTAGATCGAGCTGGATAATTTGTACGCACGCACGCACGCACAAAGTGTTAGTAAAGTGAGAGAATACGCTCCGCTCGCTTCGCTCGCTCCGCAATTTTTTCACTGATGTTTTCTTTATCACTAGGGTGTAACCGCATTAGTGTCTTACTCATATTTTGCTGCATATTCAACCACTCCTGCTATTTTCTCGATCGACTCACCGCGACGACCATCACCACATGCCAGCATAGGACTACCAAAAATTTCTTGCGAGAGTAGACCCAAAAGCTACTACTGATTCCACTGGTGCAAGCCTGATTTGCCCAGGAGTATTTCTGCATAACCGTCAATATTGAATTCCTGTTCGCCTGAAGTGAAATTTTACTCGACAGCTAAAATGGTCACCATTATTACTAACATCATAAGGAATCATCTCCCTCACTTTCATGGACACAGCTCGGCCGAGCTCTCGGACAATATCCTACCAAAAAAACCTAGATAAATTTTACGATATTTTTGAATTTTTTTCGCTCATTTCTTAACAGTCACAACCATATTTTCCCGAAAAATCAAAAAATTCTATGTCAGGAACTCGGTTTTTTCCAGCAAAAACCTCGCCGACTTATCCAACAATAACACGCATATTCTGTAAAAACTCAGGTTTTTTCACGACGTCTTCATAAGTTGGGCTAACTTCCCAAAGCACGCGACGCTCAACCATATCCGCGAAAAAAATCTGAATTTTTTCTTAATTTTTCGGAGAAAAATTTCCCCGAAAATTTGTGATTTTTTTTCAAAAAATTTCAGACTTCAGCGAGCCCGAATACTCCCCCTCACCGATGATACCCATGCCAGCGTCGACCCTCCACTTTCCAGCTCACAGACCACTCTAATAGCACGCCGAGTGCGAGCCTTGACGGCCCAGTGCCTCTCGATACACGACAGTTGCCGTGGGAACAACACGGGTATCTACAGTGTGTTTCGATTTGATATAAAAATGAGATTGAACTAAATGTTAACATTGCTATGAACATGTGATGTGATAAAAGTAACCTTTCGAGACTGTGATAGCGACAAGTTGTTCACTATCATTAATCCCGGAATAGAAAACGACGCACATTCTCCACATTCGCATATCAAATTGGCACGCACTGTACACATTTTATTGCACGCAAGCGTTACTCATAGATCACATATGCGTTTAAACGCACATATACCAAATTGGCGTGCACTATCCATCACCCATCTACATATCTAGTATATGTAGTATTCCTACAACTTATATATAATACTACGTATTTTGATATAACGCGTATCTACAGCGTTAATAGCATATCGCTACACGCGAACGCCCGTGAGGTGAAGACGAGACGCCTCCTAATATCTCCCCGTCGCCCATTGCTCCTTATATACTTTACATTGGCTAACTCAGTAAAGTGCTGGTCTCCTTGAGCTGAGTACGTCGACCTTATAAACAAGCCGATTTGTCATCACCTGTTGATTTGTCGCCTGGCCGAAAACGGCCGAGAACGAGAGAGAGAGAGATATACTTTACATTGGCTAACCTATACGATCCTACGTGATATCTATATGCTTGTCTACAGTGCGAACCAAACCGTTATGCAAATCACCTTTTTTGAAGGAACTTGCTCAATAAGGAGAGTTTATCACTGACCTTTGGAAGGTGTACTGATAATGAGAGTGAAAATCGATCGACACCGTTTCAGAACCGTTTCATCATCCATTGTTATATTATGGGCGCACGAAAATTTAGTAGTATAAACTACGACCTACACCATCGACGAAATCCCATATCATCGCTCCCAACAGGATAGTCACCGTAATACAAAACGGAGCCGTCAAAGCTGGCCCTCCATTAGGAAGCACCTGAAACCATATAACACGATAGTCTCACGCACATGGTCAACTACATGTATTTGTAAAAATACGAAAATTCTGAGGAGATTTTATAAAATTCTTGTTGGTTTCTGTGGGAATATATGCACATGGCCAACTACATGTGTTGGTGAAAATATGGAAATTCTGGGAAAATTTCGGATAATTCTTGTTGGTTTCTGTGGGAATATATGCATATGGTCAACTACATGTGTGGGTGAAAATATGGAAATTCTGGGAAAATTTCGGATAATTCTTGTTGGTTTCTGTGGGAATATATGCATATGGTCAACTACATGTGTTGGTAAAACTATGAAAATTCCGAGGAAATTTTTGCCTAATTTTTGCCTAATTTTTGCCTAATTTTTGCCTAATTTTTGCCTAATTTTTTCCTTATTTTTTCTGCACTTTACCCAAAATCGTGTGTGGATTTTCATAATGTAGTGAGTAAACTCACGAGCTCAGTTGAGGAAAGCAAACATTTATTCCCACACCCTATTACTACCAGAAAATTCACCACGCCTTGATAAGAAACCACCGACAATATACAACCAAAAGTCATCACTAAAAATCCTTTCACACTCGGCGCCACATAAAACCCTCCCAGTGATAGAGCCACCAATACCGGGTTATAGCACACCTGAAATTTTTCGTAAAATCGGGGAAAATTGTTATTTTTTACCAAACCACTATTCAGCATGCCAGGAAAGTCAAGACCGATTCCCATGCCCGTGAGCAAACCCACAAGAGCTCCGTAAGCAGTGAGGAATACAGAATAGGGAGACCTGAGCTCAACGGTGTGTGCGTTGTTGATATCATTAGCGTTTTGTGTAATCTGTCTACTGCAACTACATGTGCTGGTGACAGTATGAAAATTCTGAGGAGATTGAGGGAAATTATTATTCGTTTCTGTACACTTCTACCCGAATACTATAAAACTCCTGAGCTCAGCTGAGGAAAGCGAACATATATTCCTACTCCAACACTGTATAGGAAACTCCTGAGCTCAGCTGAGGAGAGCGAACATATATTCCTACTCCAACACTGTATAGGAAACTCCTGAGCCCAGCTGAGGAGAGCGAACATATATTCCTACTCCAACACTGTATAGGAAACTCCTGAGCCCAGCTGAGGAGAGCGAACATATACTCCAACAAAAATATGCGTTATTCACCGAGATAAACAATATTAACATTGCTATGAACATGTGATGTGATAAAAGTAACCTTTCGAGACTGTGATAGCGACAAGTTGTTCACTATCATTAATCCCGGAATAGAAAACGACGCACATTCTCCACATTTGCATAGTATCAAATTGACACGCACTTCACTGCCCAGAACATCACTAAACCGATACCACCTACCCTACAAGAATGCCAACCAAGAGCACCACTCCTGACCACAAGTCCGCACCTGCAAGAAAAAAAGATCTCCACAACTACACAATGTGAAAAAATATGCACATGGTCAACTACGTGTTGGTAACAATATGAAAATTCTCAGGAAATTTTGGGTAATTTTACCCCAAAAATTCGCATGAAAACTCCCAAGCTCAGCTGAGGAAACTCAAAAATGTATTCACAAACTGCTTACTGAAAACAACCTGGGAGATTCCCTTTAACCAAGTTGTGAAAAACCAAGTGATAGAGTATTCACCAGCAAGAGCCTTGGGAGTAACAGCGTGCGTAAAAAGAGTATCTAATAAACAACACTCCAATGAAGACCACCATTTAGCTATACCATAATTGTTCGATAAAGTAGCGCACGCCATCCACATCAGCAATGCTATGTTGTATCTATCAACAACGACAACGATTACGCTCTTGCTACTGTGGGGAAATATACACATGTATATGAAAATTCTGAGAAAATTTTGGAAATTATTATTCGTTTCTGTACACTTCTACCCGAATTCTATAGAACTCCTGAGCTCAGGTGAGGAAAGCGAACATATACTCCTACTCCAACACTGTATAGGGAACTCCTGAGCTCAGCTGAGGAAAGCGAACATATATTCCTACTCCAACACTGTATATGAAACTCCTGAGCTCAGGTGAGGAAAGCGAACATATATTCCTACTCCAACACTGTATATGAAACTCCTGAGCTCAGGTGAGGAAAGCGAACATATATTCCTACTCCAACACTGTATAGGAAACTCCCGAGCTCAGGTGAGGAAAGCGAACATATATTCCTACTCCAACACTGTATAGGAAACTCCTGAGCTCAGCTGAGGAAAGCAACCATATATTCCTACTCCAACACTGTATAGGAAACTCCTGAGCTCAGCTGAGGAAAACTGTACCCAACTCACGGCCAAGTCAGCGGAGGAATCCTGGTAGCTCTAGTGAAACTTCTGCTGATCACCACGTGCAGAATAGCTGTCAGAATCTAAAATAACGCCACGTATTGGTATCATTATAATTTTCACTAATACTCCAATATAATCGTGCGTGAAATATTCACATTTCTCCAACAAATCAACTCGGAAAAATATCATACACTCTTAACACCTCACCATTTCAGGTGGGCTGCGCTCGTATACACGATATCGAAATTTTCACACGGAATAAATTACCCATCCAAAACCACCCAAACTCGAAACCCCACATCCGAATATTCAAAATTCAAATTTCTGTATCAGAACCACCAACGCGCGTTATAATTTGTAAAAAGCGCGCGCCCTAAAATTGCCTTTCCCAAGCACTACCGCAAGAAACAGCATTGCTGGTAGAGCCCTCAACAGCGCGATGACACCAGATGATACTGAAACAAAATGATGAAGGGGGAATTCGCACATGGTCAACTACATGTGTTGGTGACAATATAAAAATTCTGGGAGGAAATTTTGGAATTAACTTTTGAGAACTGTTTTGTACACTTATACTCGTGAGAAAATATGCACATGTGTTGGTGACAATGTGAAAATACTGAGAAAATTTCGGGGAAAATTATTGCTCATTTCCGTACACTTCTACCCGAATTCTAAAACTAGTGAGAAAACTCCTGAGCTCAACCGATACGAAAAACATACTTCACAAACAACTACATACCACGAATATCACAGAGTATTACGCCACTTCACGTTAAACGGATGGCAATATAACTCATCATCATTATCAAGTAGTACATGAATGAGCACGTTGTATGTTGTTGTCGAAGGTCGAGTATCCCCAGCCCAGCAAAACTCCATTAAAACCGTATATACCACTAGCGACCAATCTGATGACAAAATTGCAGTGTGAAAGAGGAAAACAAGCAAGTCCGTAAACTTACCCTCTTGGTTCTAGTGGTTGTACCAGCAAGGGAAAAACCGTCGTGATAGTGCCTATACAAACAGCTCGTGGAAAATTAGTATAGACAAGTAAATGCATTCGTTTGTGACGTGCGCAATTGTATGTGATGGAGCTGGCCGAAGAAATGACGATGCGGGAGGGGTTCATTTGACCGAGCGTGACAACAACAATAACAACATTATCAAAAACAACATATGAATATACATTATGTATAATACATATACATGAACAACAACATATACAACAACAACATATATACAACAACAACGTATACAACAACAACGTATACAACAACAACATACACAACATCATATACAACAACAACATATACAACAACAACATATACAACAAGAACATATACAACAAGAACATATACAACAACAGCATATACAACAACAACATATACAACATCATATACAACAACATATACATATACAACAAAATCATCGACAACATTAACAACAACAACAACAACAACATCAACAGCAACAACAACATGTACAACAACAACATATATACAACAACAACATATTCAACAACAACAACAACAACAACTTACATCCAATGATGCCCATGATAGCGGTTGGCCAATGAGGCAAACCACCGGCAATACAAACGAACAAGCCCGTCCCTGATAACAACAGCAAAACGAGTCCCCTATAATAGTAGACTCAAGTAATGATCAACCAGACCTTCGAGACAAGGTCGCGGGTTCGATCCCCGGCGAGGGCATTTTTCCGTTCGCGGCCAATACACGATAAAGGGCGGGTATGAGAGTATTTTAATATCTCTGTTGGGTACATGAACTACACTCTTCCGAATGGTATGTGTCTCGAGAGCTCAACTGGTGTAGTCGTTGAGGAATAATTAAAACGAACGAACGTAGTGAAAATACGCGAAGTCACAATAGAGTTTCACCCGTTTAACGTGAAGTGGATTAATACTCCATTGAGTGACCGATCACACAGCTGTTTTTCGCGAGGTGAAATTCGAAATGTGTTTTTCATTAGTGTTTCTAATATCACTGGTGAAACTCCATTATCTAACTCGCTCGCTTCGCAATAGAGACAGTCGTGGTAAGTCGGCAAAACTCCATAAAAAATCACTACTAGTAAACTCACATGGATTATCCTGAAAAACAACTTGCCCGAATCCTCGTAGTACAGCAGATATAATGAATATCTGAAAAACGCGAATCTCCCAAAAAAACAAATTCGAATATTCCCACCAACCCAGGCACTTCACATGGAGGGCTCACGTGCTTCGCATCAATAAGAAAACTTGAAAGCCACTTACTATTATCAACAAAATCGACCTAAAACAAAAAAGGCAATTTTGAAAAGTATGGAAATAATCAACTACATGTGTTGGTGACAGTATGAAAATTCTACTGGGTTTCTGTACACACTAGTGAGAAAACTTCCAAACTCAAACTACTACTTATTGGACATAATTCCGCGATTATTCCCCCCTCTGTGAAAATTTTTATTATTCATATATATTCAGCAAACATATATCCTACCCATTTCTCGGCCACACTTCTCCTTCCCTTATAATCCAACAGTGTCTTCTCAGCCTGGTCAATACTTTCTCGAATGTACTCTCCTACTGCGAGGGTAGTTGCCTCACCGTTAACGTCGGTCATTGCGAGCTCATGCAGCATCGTTAATTAGGATAGAAAATTCCAGAAAACGAAAGAACAATGCTTGTCAATTTGATATGCAAATGTGTGTTATTCTCGGAGATTAAACTATATCGCATAAGCAATGTTAACATTGCTATGAACATGTGATGTGATAAAAGTAACCTTTCGAGACTGTGATAGCGACAAGTTGTTCACTATCATTAATCCCGGAATAGAAAACGACGCACATTCTCCACATTTGCATAGTATCAAATTGGCACGCACTGTACATAACTCAAGAAACTCTCTCCGAAATGCAGCTAATTTGAATTTGAAAAAAACAACAGAATAATAGCTATGAAATCTCACACTGCTTTCGCCCTCGCTTTCGTAGGTACTTCTACCGCCTGATATACTTAGAGTGTCTCGACTGGCACAAAGCGATGACCGCGCGCCACGAAATTATTACCCAACACGCTTGAATTAGCTATCATTGACTTTCCCTCTCTCCATCATGATCGAACAACACGACTTCCTTCTCGAGGCCGGCTACACTTACGACAAGAAAACTAGTAAGATGACGGTCACCTTACTGTTCGTCCAGTATAAGTTTCAACAATCAATTTCCTAGGTCATTTTTTCGTGTAAAAAATTAACACGAAAAGGTCATTTTGGAGGTCCCTAGTGGCCGCTATTCGTTGGAATTCTCCTTTTTCGCATAGCGATTTGGTTCAGAACTTCCTCGCTATCGAGAGCAGCTTACGTTAAACTCATGTCAGTGTTGGAGTAGGAATATATGTTCGCTTTCCTCACCTGAGCTCAGGAGTTTCCTATACAGTGTTGGAGTAGGAATATATGTTCGCTTTCCTCACCTGAGCTCAGGAGTTTCCTATACAGTGTTGGAGTAGGAATATATGTTCGCTTTCCTCAGCTGAGCTCAGGAGTTTCCTATACAGTGTTGGAGTAGGAATATATGTTCGCTTTCCTCAGCTGAGCTCAGGAGTTTCCTATACAGTGTTGGAGTAGGAATATATGTTCGCTTTCCTCACCTGAGCTCAGGAGTTTCCTATACAGTGTTGGAGTAGGAATATATGTTCGCTTTCCTCAGCTGAGCTCAGGAGTTTCCTATACAGTGTTGGAGTAGGAATATATGTTCGCTTTCCTCAGCTGAGCTCAGGAGTTTCCTATACAGTGTTGGAGTAGGAATATATGTTCGCTTTCCTCAGCTGAGCTCAGGAGTTTCCTATACAGTGTTGGAGTAGGAATATATGTTCGCTTTCCTCAGCTGAGCTCAGGAGTTTCCTATACAGTGTTGGAGTAGGAATATATGTTCGCTTTCCTCAGCTGAGCTCAGGAGTTTCCTATACAGTGTGGGAGTAGGAATATATGTTCGCTTTCCTCAGCTGAGCTCAGGAGTTTCCTATACAGTGGTGGAGTAGGAATATATGTTCGCTTTCTCAGCTGAGCTCAGGAGTT
>NW_003210458.1:56150-59061 GCF_000006405.1 Perkinsus marinus ATCC 50983 | reverse complement strand
ACAAAATACTCTCTGTTACCATTTTTATTAGAAAGGATACCAAATTGGTATCCTTTCTTTTTACTATTACCATTGGTAATTTACCAATAATACACCATTCGTTGTTGTAGATGGTCTCGAGTAGCTTGTCGCCTTCGGGTGGTTCAGGGAATTTAGGTGGTGTGTAGCCCAGTGAATCGACGTCATAGGAGATAACGTCATCCGAGTTTTGTTTAGAGGCCTTGCCTTTGAGAGCAGCGATATGATGGCCTTCGATAGATTCATCTGATGATGCCGTTGATGAAGTAGGCGTAGATAGATCAGATGTAGTGGAGGTCGCGCAGTCGAATGTTGACCGGTTAGGACCTTGAGTAGCAGTGGCTGTTGGGCAAGTATATAGGTCTGACAATGATGAACCGATTGGACTCGTAGTTGATGTCGGAGACGTGATGCCTGATGATCGATTTTTATCCAATGAATGAGAGCTACAAAGAAATTTTGAAGCTTGAACCAATCAACCATTGAAGTTGATGAGCAGACCGTCGGCATTGATGAAAAGAGTATCCATACCGAGGAGTCCATCGGAATGAAGTAGTAGTCCATCGTTGATGATAGACGGTGACCATGTGAATGTTGAGACTTGACGGTTTCCATCGCAGATGGGAAAGTTGATCTTGAGTTGGTAGAGTGAACTCATAGACCGGGTTGCAGCTGCAGTATCAAAAGAGATCTCACGGGGAATGAGTTGGCCGTCAGGATAATGCTAGTCATCTTTCTGGTGTAGTAATGAACGGGCCTGAATTGGCGGAAGAATTGGGAGGATTTTTGCTCTCACTTGAGTCCAGCTGTACCGGACAGTGCTGTCTGGAAGGTAGTGAGGGCTTTAGATGGGGCGCGGTCAACAACAAAGCACCAATTCCCTCTCATCCTACCGAAGGTGGTGGGCAGCGGAACTGTTACCTACGTTGACGAGCAGGCTAAGGCGGAAGCTTTCAATAACTACAATACGAGATCCGAGCACTATATTGACCGTGTGGAGGAGAGGAGAGCGTACAGAAGAATTCGAGATAGAGTGAAGGCCGAGTTGTCTAGGAGTAGTAGGAGTGGGCAGGAAATCGAGCGGGGGTCAGTTGTGAGGATATCCGTGGGATCGGACGAGGGTTCTGTTTGTTGGTTTGACGCGGTAATTACTCATGTGGATCGCAGTACCGGTAGGACTCACTGCCGCGTAGACTGGCTAAATGGGGATGAACCCGAGTGGCTGGTGCTCGAAGAAGAATGCTGGACGTTCGTCGATAACTCGGTGAGAGAAGAATATGATAAAGTATTCTCTATGGGAGAGGTGACCTTCACTCTGAGAACTATGTCATTGAACAAAGCCGGTGGCAGCGATGGTATTCCTATGCAGTGCCTTCAGCATCTTCCTGACGAAGCCCTTGAACTGTTCCTGGATATTATGAATAAAACTTGGTTGGGGCATGGTATGCCGAGACAGTGGACATCTTCGAGGTTGTGCCCTATACCGAAATCGAAACCTGGGGCGTTCAGACCTATAGCTTTGACGAACGCAATGGCTCGTGTTGCGGATAAGCTGGTGACGAGGAGGATTACGCACTACCTCGAGAGTTGCTCTCGATCCATCCAACCTGAACAGTCGGGCTTCCGAAGGGGAATGTCTGCCGAGCAGCAGACGTGTGCCTTCGCTCAGTATCTGGAAGACGAAATCCAGAAAGATCGAGCTGTGGTTACTATCTTCTTGGATGCGACATCTGCATATGATTTTGTGAGGCATGACATACTCCTATCAAGGCTCGGTGGTGTTGCTGTACCCCCTCGATTATGGTGCTGGCTGCGGAACTTCATTAAGAATAGAGCTGTACATACTCTGTGGGGCAGCTCTCAATCCAAGAAAAGGATAATTAGGAGAGGTGTCCCACAAGGTTGCTCCTGCAGTCCTATGCTCTGGTTAGCGTACATGTCCCCACTTATTTCTTACTTATGGGATGGCGATGTTGAGGATGTTGTTTTTCGGACTTTCTGCTTAGCAGACGATGTTTGCATCACGATGTCCGTCAAAACTTCCGTTTTCGATGATAAGTTATCGTTGATGCAGAAACAACTAGATGGTGCGGCTGATTTTTTCACATCTTCATCTATTAAGCTGAATGCTAATAAATCAGCTTTGGTTGTTTTCTCGACCAACTGTAGTATCCGGAGAAAAAACGTTCAACTTTTTATAGGCACTGATCCGGTACCTCGCACTGTTGATCAACGCATGCTCGGTTTGTATGTCGATGAGGGTTTGACGTACGCTAAACATTGTGATATGTGGCAAAAGCGGGTTTATGCGCGGTTGAAAGTACTAAACCACGTGTGTTCTAGATCATGGGGAACGAGCTTCGGAAGCACGAAGCAGTTAGCGGACCAGTACATTATGTCCAGCGCATTATATGCTTCACCTGGATTCTATGGGGGTGTGAGCTCGAAGAGAAATTTATCTAAATTACAAACAGGATATAATGTCGTTCTACGTATGATATCCGGCTGTCTAAAAATTACCAAAACTGATAAGCTTCCAGGTATCGTGGGATGGGAACCGCTAGAAACGCGGGTGTATCGTCGAGCAGCACATCTAGCACACGCGGCTCTTCGACACTCACAGATTACTCCAGCAAAAAGTGTCATATGTAAAGGCATTGTGAGGAAGAAGAAGCGGCTTAAGCAAAAAGGCTGGCGAGAGCTAGCTGAACGGTTTCTCCCCCCAGATATACACCGTCTACTCGGTCCTTTGCCCACAAGAATTGCTCCGTGGCTCTCTCTCAAGATAAAATTCTCGGCTGCGGCATGCGATCGTATTGATGAAGATTTGGTGCGAAGGACAGCGGCATGTTCATCTCTGATGAGGGCTAGGACTAGGGCTTGTGCTGCTACC
>NW_003210458.1:53338-56050 GCF_000006405.1 Perkinsus marinus ATCC 50983 | reverse complement strand
CCAACGAGCTAAAGACTCACTCATTTGAGAATGTATCAGCATACTTATTATCAAGGTACTTCCATATCGACTCCAAGCAGCTAGCAGCTGAATCACCAGGAACTACCAATTCTTCTACCTCTTCACGTAGGGCTCCTCCTAGATTTCTGATCAAGAAGTATTGTGCTGACCTAGGCGGCAGACCATACACATCTGCAGATTTCTTCATGCGAGCTCTAAACGCTAGATACGGAACCTTGACCGTAGGAGCCTTCCATTCTTCACCGAACGGTAGAGGGAGTTTGGACCATAAGTGGAATGAAGGGTCTTTTCCCCCTGTATAAGGTAGTTGGACAGGGGGAGGATTCAGCTGAGCACGCACCCCCACAGAGGTTGCTTCTTCATCTTTACTTTTGAGGAAGAGTTGCAGAGCATTCTTGAGATCAATGTTGCGGTCCTTGTGCCAGGGGGTATCAAACTGTTTCAATGATGAAACCTGTTTTGCGACATACAGGCTCAAGGGTGCTACCCAATCTTCTTCGAGACCCTCGGCAACCGCAGCCTTCTTCATAACAGATAGAGCTTTGGTAGCAACAAATACGACATCACCATCAGTCATAGCAGCCCAGCGTTGGACTTTATTACGTACACTCGAAACACATCTGTTGAATGATGAATGGTCAGCACACTCTAGATGAAGTCGTTGAAACTCAGAAGATATGTCAACTTCAGCAATCCCCTCGATGTCAGCGTCCTCGAACCTTAGTTGCGCCAGTTTATATCCTGCATCGGGTACCATTATGTTAGATTATTGTCGCTGAGGTAGATGTTAAGACAACTATGGATGTGTAACTGGGCAACTCAACTTCTGTAGTTAACGGCCAATTAGATCTCACAAGAGCCTTTTGCTCAAACTTAGCTAAACGTATGTGTATGCGTGCAACTGCAAAATGCACGAATCTCATACAATTATATGAATCCAACATAGAGTCTTCTTGTGCAATTCCGATGCGATATATTCACTCAGCTCTCAACCAGATAGTATCTGGATATTGGTCGGTTTGTCATGACTATCTGTTCAAGATCGGTGTGGTAGATAGCCCTTTATGTAAAGTGTGTAGCAGTGATAATAATGATATAGTTGATAGTGCTGGCCATAGATTATTGAATTGCCAGAAATACGAGGACATTCGAATACTCTGTTTCGGTTGTTCTCCAGTTGTGGCGGATAGAGACGACTTCGTTCGTGAAAATACACGTAATGTCGCGCGGTTCATTGCTCTGGCGAGAAGGATGTAACTATACCATATTCTTCTCTCTTTTCCATTCGGTTGAATAGTTGAGGACCGTAAAAAAAAATGAACGGGCCACGTCGCTATGCTTGTACTTGCAATTATCAGCATAGCGGCACTGCCTGCGAGCTGTCCAGGCCGAGCATATCCCTTGCTCTCGACAGAGTTTGAGAGTCTCGGGGTCTTCAACCCTAGGCAGCTTGGGATTAGGAGCCTTAGTGGGGATAAAAGTTGATACCGGAGGGGCCCTGCTCGAATTAGCATTGTTGATGTAGAGCTTAGGATTGCAGCGGATATGGCTACGTAGGGCTTACGTAAGCTGTTAGACATCATCGATGGCCGCGTAGTTCTCGTCTGCAGTCCTCCTCAGAGTGGGATGGAGGCCTTCACGGTAGTGTAGGTTGACTTGCCTGGGTTGTAGATGGAGGCCAACACTCGCATACATAGCAACAGCAGATTCGATGCGGTCTAGGTAATCGTAGATGTTGATGTCCGTGACATCATGTCACCATTGTCCATCTTGAGTCAGGCTACCGACGTCAAGATTCTTGACGTCGGTAGCCGTCTGGCTCAAGTTTTTCTCGTGAAAAATGACTATCACTGCAACTCGCTCAGATACTCCACAGGAAGATACTGGAGGCGTCCCTCGCTTCCTAGGGGTGGTGGACGACATCATGGAGGTATGCGATGGATCCAGCTGCTGGATTCCAGCATGGCGTCCGGTAAAAGGAAAGAAGTCAAGGCCCTGCTGGACAAGCTACATAGGATCTATACGGCTGCTCAGGAGGATCTGACGGGTGGACAGAAAAAGCTGATCGATCTGCTTGAGGCTCACACTAAGGTTAAGGATGAACTTGCTCAGGAGAGGATACGTGGAGGATCTCGTGGCAGTGAGCCTAGGGGATGGCCGGCTGCTGCCTAACCACATAAGCGTCTGGGGCGTGAAGGTGCTTTGATTTGGGTAACTGGTGGAGACATCGGGTCTGATGACAAGAGCTCCGAGAAACGCATCGCGGTCAGCGATCGAATTGCACAGAAGGCGAAGGCCACAATCCGTGATAATTTCTTTGCTAAGGACGGCAGATTAGGCATTCGGGTGTCACGTGACGATCAGGATGTGGTGAGGCAAGCGGCTAGATCACTTGGATATGAGGCTAAGGTCCTCAATCCTATCGAGCCGTAACTTTTCGCTAGGGATGTGGGCAACGTCTCTGATGACTCACTGAAGGAAGCCTTTGGAGAAGCGTGTCTCACAGCTCATAGGAAGGGATTGAATGCCTTCGTTCGGGTCAAGAAAGAGTCGGCTGTGTCACTCATCAAGGAGGGTGTGAAGGTTGGATGGCGTTTGCTACGTGTAGAGGAGAAGCACAGGAAGAGGATGTGTTTCAAGTGCTATGCCATCGGGAAAGAAGCCCACAAAGCTAACGAGTGCAATATGGTG
>NW_003210458.1:30046-53238 GCF_000006405.1 Perkinsus marinus ATCC 50983 | reverse complement strand
TGTAGGAGGATAGGAAGAGAATAGTTTTGGATGTATTAGTAGAGAAATTACAGCTTAGCTTAGTAGTGGGACAGCTGAGTAATGGGAGAGAACAAATGGGACAGCCAATTGTGTTAAATACTGCAGGTTTCCCTCCTGCCAGGGAGCAGGCATGATGAATCAGAAAAAGCGATCAGAATCCATATCGAACAGGCTTTCGGATTGCTCGACCAGATACTCGCGAGCGACGAACATCACCACCTGAGGTTGTATCTGCCTGATGAGCAACATGCTGCGGATGGCTTGCTGCTGAGGCATCAGCAGGCTTCCCCTTCACCCGCAAAGAGTAACGGACAGGAATCTTGAATTTGGCAGGAGAGCCTTGCTGAGGCATCGAAAAAGGCTTCGAAGAGAGCTGAACATCGCGACCGCTTCTTGTAACAAAATGCTGTAGTCCAGTCTTCGAAGGCTTAGCCAAGAACTCGGGTGGTGCTGGCAAACATTCCCGTACATGACGTTCCAGGACACGCGAAGTAGGAGGAGACGAGCCATAGTCCACGAGGTAAACCTTCACCCCTTCTTGCCGAAGAACCATCATAAGATTCCAACGTTTCCCAACCTTGTACTTGCGATCCAAATCATGATTCCGGGCGAAAACGATGCTACCAGGAGCCAGAGAAACTGGAGGCTTGGCATGTAACATAGCCCCAGATCGACGTTCAGAGAGAAGGTCTTGAATATTCTCATGAACCTCGGCCCGTTGACGACTATTGTGGGCTTGACGGAGATGAGGAGATCTACCATACATAATTAAGAAAGGTTCCACATGATGAACAGTTGTTGGTGTCGAACGTAATCCCCAGAGAATATCATCGACAATACTCGCAAAAGATTGCCTTGTCCATAAAGGGGAATAGAATGCCCCCTGAAGCTTCTGGAGGAGGGTCTTGTTCAACTGTTCAATAACAGCAACCGGACTGTACGGTAAACTCACTGAATGGACTGCACCAATCTGTTTGATATAGTTGTCAACTTCACCACCGAATTCCGACCCTCGGTCAGTCCTCAAAACTTTGAAGGGCCCCAGGGAACTATTCATACTCTTAAGAGCCTCAGCAATATTCCTTGATGATTTTGAAGACAGCTCTCTGACCTCGGGCCAACTACTAAAAAGACATACAGCAGTAAGGAGTAGTCTATGACCAGTAGGGGTAGAGACAGATAAAACGTCTGCAGCTACTGTATGCCAGGGACTTGGTGGAGCAGCTCGTTGTACACCTTTCTGAGACCAACGCAGCTTGAGTTGTTGTTGATGACAGACCTGGCATGATGCAATGTGCTCACAAACTTTTCGAGCAAGACTTGGAAACCAGCAAAAGGTCTTAATGGCACGGATTGTACGTTGAATACCAGGATGGAATACTGCAGCTTGATTATGGAAATAATTCAATACTGCCGGTTCCAAAGAAGATGGAAGGACCGGTACCAAAACAACATCAGTGATATAACATGGATCATTCGCTGGTAAATGCCGCCAAAGAAGACCATGACGCACCAGCAAAGTATTCCAAACAAGCCTAAATACTGTAGGGATAGAGGTAGGCACCAGCTCTTTATTATCGCTCATGAGTGAGGAAACGGCTTGTTTGATATCACTATCAGCAGACTGGTGATGAGATATCTCAGCCATAGAGGGAAGAGGAGAAATCGACGAGGTATTTACAACAGTCGCAACCAATACCTCACAATGCTGATCCCGTTCGGATAGTTCGTCATTATTGTCAAACCGAGGCTCACTAGTAACAGCAGTAACATCCAGGTCTTTAGTCTTAGCAAACTCAAGGAACCGCTGGAGTAAACCATGTCTTGTTAGATCATCGGCAGGATTTTCCTGTGTTACCACTCGCTCCACAATTATTCTTCGATTGAAGTCCAAGGGGTCGAAGAGTGCATGAGTCATAGCCAAGTACTTCAATAGAATTGGTTTGACATCCTTGTTGCTAAAAGATGCCGGCCTCCCAGCACTAAAAGTCACTTCAACCGCCACATTGTCCACATGATAATACACCTTGTTAAACCGTCTTCTCGCAGCTAGCTCGAGTCTATGTACCATAGCGAAACCTTTATAGAGGATATGAGCCTCCAAGCAGGCTATCGGTAGATGAGATTCAGCAGTGGAGAAAACATGAACACGTTCCAAATAGTTCTGGCCGTCCTGTCTAAGGAGAAAACCACCAGCATACTTAGATGAATCAGTAAAAACGTGTAGTGGTTCATTAAACCGAAACAACCGAGGTATAGTGAACGATGACTGAGGTAACTTAGTAACCATTCGATGCCAATCCAAAATAAGAGTTCGTAAAGCTTCCGAACATGGAGATGACCAAGTCGACTGAGTAGAAAAGCGCTCTTTCGCTACCAAACTTTGAGCGAAATGCTTCAAAGCTGCCACCCAAGCTGGTACTGTAGGGGACTCATCCAAGGTACCCAGAGTACTTAGTAAGACAGAATAGGAACAACCCGAATACGGTACACGAGACTTCAGCACACCCAACTTCTGCGCTGCCATTGTCATATACCTTCCATTGTCGATGTAAGCCACGCCTAGCATGTTTGAATCCATCTCAGTCAAGGCTTGACGTTTGGCAGGCTTAAACTTTAAGTCATGATCTTTGCAAATGGTAGAAAGTTCCCGTTCAACCGTTCCACATGCGAGAAGATCGCCAAATCGTCCATGAAAGAGGCTAGTTCAAAATTTTCATCACCCTTGAAATTATGATGAACCAACCATTGGAGCGTTACTTCGAGTACCCTAGGACAATGAGATGGACCGTAGGGTAAACAGCAGAACTCGTACAAAGTAGGCTCATCAGACAATGGGGTAGTGTTCACAGTGAAGTACTGGCGATTACTGGGAAGAAGCCATAGGTGCATATAAGCATCTTGAACATCGTTCAAAATTACATATGGGTAACATCTCGACTTGTCGATAAGGGTCGAAGTTAGTGCCTGAGAGAAGGGCTGTTTACCAAACGCCAATTTCAGTGATCTATTCAAATGAATAAAAGGAAATACTGGCCTGAACCTGTGGGTGGAATTACCACTCACAACATACCAACTCGTCGTTGACGAGGATGCAGTCAATGTGGTTGGTTGCAGACGACCTTCTGAAATCCATTGTTTAAAGCATTTCTCACCAGCAGTCAAGGCTTCAGGAGTGGCTCGAGAGAGTAGCTTGTGGGGTCGTAGGGCGCCCAGCTGCTCAGCCCTCCGAGGATCCTTCACCAAGGCTGGATTGAAACCAACATAAACTCTCTTACTAGGGCTATCCCCTGAAGAGGGAGTACCCACCCTCTCTGCAGATACGATGTAGAGATTATTGTCGTCGTGAATCACATTACAAGGAACCCAACCTTCGGGTAAGTCACGCCACCGTCTCGCCTTAGAAGTAGAGTCGTCGTCAACCGCACATGTAAGTCCAAGCTTTGATAGACCATGGCGACTTGTCGTGAACGATAAACATATATTAGCATTTGCAAGTGCATCGCGTCCAAGAATAACTGGATGAATCATCCCTAATGCAGAAACATAAAACTTATGAGTAATCAATGTGCCCGCTATAGAAAGAGTAAGAACAGCCGATCCTAGTGTACGGAAGCCCTGCCTCGTGGCCGTGGTACACTGAGGAGTATCCACTGAATTAAGAGATACAGAAACAGGCAGCCTAGCCAAGGTATCGGAATCGATCAAAGAGATACTAGAGCCACTATCAATAAGGGCACGAGTCTGTAGCTTAAATCCTTTGACGACTAAGTTAACAGGCAACGTACACGAGTCCGATATAACTCTGGTCTCATCCAGGGTGTGATTTTTGCAAGTGTCAATTTCCATTCCTGAAATTTCCGAAGGAAATTTCGGAAAAATTTCCACGACCCTGGAATTTCCAGGAAATCTAACAAAAATGGCTATTTACTGATCTCTACGCACGTTTCGTTTATAAAAAAGCTCAATCTGCATTAAGAATAGCTCTCCGCATAGATAGAGTATCGTAGTGATGCTCAGAATTGGTTGTTGTGCGTAAAAGCCCCAACGGCTGGAATCGATCATCAAGGCGAGCGCTTACAAGTCTTCGCATGGCGATTCATGGCAATTCACCTCGCTCCGTCGAGGGCATCTATTTTCTCGCTCGCCTGTAACGCTCGAAAATGCAACTGCAAAGTAATTCATACCATGATAAGTGATACGGAGATATACTTTTGATCCCAAGCATTTCCATGTCGAGTTCATCATCCACTGGACCGCGGCGGTCCGACCGCCACGTTCGTCGTGCGTCATGAGGTGCCACTTGAAACAACTTGAAGCAAGGTGAACTTGAACTAAGTTCAAGTCTTGAAGTTCAACTTGGGGTTACAGTAATCTAGTTACTTGGCAAGTAATACTCGCTAAGCGAGTCTCGCTTCTGTACTACAGCACCTGTACTACAGCGGTGGGAGGCCAAGCTCAGCCCGAGTTTTCACCAGGTAATGTGGTCGGGGGTCGAAGACAGAGCTTCTCCTACGCGACGAGGGAGCCATTAAGAGATAGGCAATATAACAGGAAAGCCTTCAAAGACATGGATAAACCAGACTTCTTCGAGATACTGAACAGAATTCGACCACCCAAAAACGAGGTCTTTCGAGAGCTAAAACCTGTCTCTCACAAAGCTGCTTTGACAGATCGTCAGTCGTGACCGTGATTGATGCACCTACATCCCTTTCGAGTCATGATGACTCGAAAGGGATGTAGGTGCGTCAATCACGGTTTGGAAACCAATGATGACTCAGTCATCATTGGCTTCCGAACTGAACGCGACACGCAATCGACAATGTAACGCATGGACCCACGAAACGAGTCGTTCCGTGGGTCCATGCGTCGCTTCAAACGACTCCCCAACTCGTGATCTTGCTCCTCTTGTACTTCCTCGATCCCGACTGCGCGCTAGCGCAGAAGCCCGGAAGCATCTTGGCGGAAATTTCCTGGAAATTCCGGAAATTTCCACCTTGAAATTTCCAAACACAGAATATCGTGCTTCATTTCCACTCACATCACACCCTGGTCTCATCACCCATTCCAAGAGCAACGGCTTGAGTTTCAGGCCTACATGATGATGGAGCCGCAGCATCATCACGGCCTTCTAGTTTCCCTGCGCAAGTCGGGACTTGAGCGCCAGTGCCTTCTTCTTAGTCTGGCACTGCTCCTCCGTGTGATTCTTCCGCAAACAATAACCACAAGTGACTCCCATCGTACGTGGATAGCTTCCATCTACAGCCTCATCACACTTCTCATATTGCACATCTTGTCGGGGCCGTTTCTGTACCGGACCATAACCTTTATCTCGTTGCTTCTTGAAGCAGTGAGCTTCGAGATGACCCACTTTACCACAATAGTTACATTTACGATCATCTCGACGTAGGGCACTGATGAGTGTTGGGACCCAACTAGGCATACCAGTGGTCTCCCCCTGAGCGGGAGATGTCAAACTAGAAGCAGGCTTCTCTGAAAGCGAGTTCGATATAGCTCCATCAGTAGCATAAACACCATCAAGCTCCGCTTCATAAGTTCCACGCTTGACAGCCATCAACTCACTCTCATGAGACACATCACCATCCTCAAAAGGATCCGACAACAAAAATTGAGCTTTCTCAAGTGCGAGTTGAAGAGTCTTCGGGTTTGCATTCCTAACCTTTCGGGCAAGCGACATCGAATGTCCTCTTAACCCTCGGATAAAAGCAGTAAGAATGATAGGGGCAACTTGGTCAGCGGTCATGTCGGGGTAGGCTCGATACGCTAACCTCTTTATATCATTCTGATATGTGAGTAGAGACTCACTACCAGAATCCAGAGTTCGACGATACAACTGCTCGCTGCTCTGCATCTGGGTAGCAATATTCAACTTGTGGGAGAGATTCTTAACCAGGCTGACCATCGTGTCCTTCTCATTGGGCTTGAGCTCATCATAAACAATCCATGCATCACCTCGGAGTAGTGGTGGTAGGTGCTTCAACTGGTCGTCGTCTTCCCACTTGTTAGCAGTTGCACATGCCTTGAACTTCCGCACCCATTGTTCGAAGTCCAAAGGACTTGTCAGAGGGTCGAAACTCTCAGGTAAGGCAAAATACAGACTCGGGTCCATGAACAAGGAGCTGCTACTCTGGAATATCAACTCAACACGGATGATATCCGTATTATGTAGGAGGATAGGAAGAGAATAGTTTTGGATGTATTAGTAGAGAAATTACAGCTTAGCTTAGTAGTGGGACAGCTGAGTAATGGGAGAGAACAAATGGGACAGCCAATTGTGTTAAATGTGCGACGGGTCTACCACAAGCAAGAAAGTACAATGTTAAGATACAGAGCAAAACGTAAGATATGCTCACTGTGTTGAGGTGCGGAGCTTAAATCAAGAAAGACTAACCGCAAAATAAGCATGGGCGCTCATCCAAGCTTAGTATGCAGCTCCAAGCACATGTTGCAATTATAAACCCAGGGCGTTGGTCCGAGCTAGTAGATGATTCCTTAAACTAAGCTCGTTCCCAGCAATACACCACTTAGTTGTCGGGATGATAAGAACAGCGCTGGAGCTCGTTCAAAAGATGGAACAAACAGTCGAGATAGGTAGATTACTGATCGACCTATCGCTGATTTCCTGATGAATCTGCTATCAATGCTAACATCCCACCGGTGGATGAATTATGGATGATTAAACGGTGTTAAATTAACACAACTCTCGAACAGGTGAGTAAACGGCATGGTTGGCAGAATGCGACGCAATTGACTCAACTAGTCATCATTTATCGAGTCGAGGTTCACCTTTGCAACTCCTCGGAAATCTCATGGATGGCTTAACTGCCTGAGAGAAAAGGAACTACCAAATACACAGTGCCTTCACTCCAGCACCGCTCTCATCTCGTCGCTCTTCCCATTCCGCGGAAATATAGTGGGTTGCTTCATTGCCTGAAAAAAATATCTATCAAATTAACAGTGCTTTCACTCCATCATCACTTTTATCTCCCCATTCTTCGGAACTATCGTGGGATGATTTATTGCCTGAGGGAGAAGAGAATCTCTATCAAATACACAGTTCTTTTACTCGATTCCTACTCTTATCCTCCCACTCTTCCCATTCCTCCGAGACCTCGTTTGCTGATTCGTGGCCTGGTATAGAGGGGATGCAAATCAGTGAAATAATAGTTAGACCGCACTACCACTTTTATCCACCCACTCTTCCCATTCCTCCGAGATCCCGTTGGCTGATTTATGGCCTGGTATAGAGGGGATACAAATCACTGGGATAATACTTACACCGCACTACCATTTTCATCCACCCACTCTTCCCATTCCTCCGGGACCTCGTTGGCTGATTTACGGCCTAGGATAAAGAGAACGCACATCACTGAAACAATCCTCATACCCCACTTGTACTTCTATCCTCCCACTCTTCCCATTCCTCCGATATCTTGTTGGTTGATTGAGGGTCTGGGATGAAGACGGGTGTGGATCGCTGTAATAATGCTTCCACCCCACTTGCGCTTTCATCCTCCCACTCTTCCCATTCCTCCGAGATCTCATGAGTTGATTCATGGCCTGTAATTGAAAGGGACAGATGCAAATAGATCAAACAAATCTTCCACCACACTACCACTCTCATCCTCCCACTCTCTCCGTTCCTCTGAGATCCTATTGGCTGATCCATGGCCTGAGGTAGAGGGGATGGATGCCAGTAACTCGATAATACTCCAGCCCCAGTACAATTATCATCCTTCCACCCTCCCCACTCTTCCGAGATCTCATTGGTTGATTCATGGTCTGAGAGGAAAGGTCCTCTTCAAAAGGAGCGCCGTAAAAGAAAGACGAGCCAGTTTGAGTACCGTTATCTTCTCGCTGCCCCTCTTCAGTTCCGGCTCTACTCACACTACTGCCGTCGATACTCGAACCTGCACAGGTGGAACTCCGGGAAGTCATTCGACGGGACTCCCGTCACGGGAGTCGCACCTCTACTGTCCGTCTGCCTGGGTGTTTGGGATGGAGCCTCGACGACTGAGTCGTACCGTCCAAGGGCGCCAACTTTTTTCCTCGTCGCCGGACCACGCCTCAGCTTTTGAAATTTCTGATTCTCGGGAATATACCTCAACAACAACCCTCCGGGTTCGGCCCGCTGTGAATCACTCAATATTTTGGGATTCAGAGCTCACTTCGTTCGTGAGCCGATCGCCAGCTCGGAGGCGAACGTGTGCCGGCAGCAACCCCAATCCCGCCCCGATTTGCAGCTGCACCACGCTGCTCTCTCCCCTGCTACGGCTGACATGTGGTACTGGAAAAAGGATTCCACTATTTGGTCAACAGTGAGAGACTGTGGATCTGAAATACACATTGTGAAAATAACTCCCCACCGGGAGTCCCAGTCTGGGACAGCCCTGCAGTCGGGGCCTGATAACTTATCAACCCGTTATTACCTTCGCCGTAGTCCGCAATGAGGAGACCTCTAAGATAACGAGTAACTTCGCTTCGCTCCAATTTCGTGGGACTCCCAGTCTTCTCATGACTCGCGAAAACGAAGTAGCGCGTAGACTCCTGACTCTCCCCCTTAATGCGATTCACATCTTCAGTGACCTGATGTATATGAGAAATTCTTTCTATTTTTAATCACAAGCATTAAGGATTCTCAAAGGCGTACATACTTCCATGAAGTGGCGATCCATATATATTCGAGTTCCGGAGGCCTTCATGCTAACGTGGTAGTCGAAGTTGTCAAGGTTATCTGGGCTCTCAACGAAGTTGCCGCGATGGTTAGTTTTAAGAACTTGAAAAACCTATACAGATGCGCACCATTCGTGTTACGCGGAGCGAGACTCGCGCACCAATCTCACACAACAATGATACTCGCCCTACTTTAGGGAGATCCGCTGCGAATTTCGAGATGTTCAGGCGCTCTTGGTTGAAATTGTGAAAAACTGCACGATGCCAGCTTTCTATGATGTTCGTTAGAACCTAATGAGCAGTTTGTACGCAGAACCTTTGATGGTGCTGTCTAACGCCTCACTTGCGTGCCCCTCATCTTAGGGGTTTCCATTGCCACGCAGGGCGATCCGTGCCTTCCGCGGTTCAGAGTGTTCGCCAAGTACTTGGAAGCTCGAGTAGGCTCGCCATTCTCGTCAGTTGCCTCGGTCACCAAGGCCGCCGCTAAGAGGTCGAAGAACCCCGGTGTCGCAGCTGAATGCAAGGCATAAATATGGGCCATGACCTGATACGAAACCGGGATTGTTCGGCTGCAGTACATTTTAAACGCTGTATCGTCATAGAGAACTCACCCGATCGAAGTATTCGCCCAGATCACCGCGGTGATCGCGTACATTTTTGCAAAAATGAAAAAAACAGCGGCCTGACGAACGAAATCCGTATGACTCGCCACGCGGTGATCCTGAGTCTCTCCTTAGTACCGTTAGTTACGCCCCGTCCCAGAATTTTTTGAGCGGCCGCGTTCGCTCCTGGGGCAGCATCATGGAGGAATGCGAGGATGGTGTTCTGTATGTTCTTCCGCTTTCCCGAAATTCGTTCGATCAATGTGTTCAACTGTTGCAGCGCGTGCTCATAGATGCGACTGCTCTCGGAGCTGACGATGGCGCCCATGAAAGGGCAGAAAGAGTGGGAGTATTCTCCGGTCTTTGTCAGTCTGGAAGATAACGACAGACATCGGATGTCTGACATCCGATCCCCCGCAAACCTCTATTTTACTCACCTGATCCTACTCGCCCCCATCCAGAGCATACGGTGCTTGCCCCTCACGATTTTATTTTGACAGTCTGTGTAGAGAACTATGCCGTCGGGGAGATTTTTCAAGAAGTACGCCAGAGACCGGAGCATATCTGAGAGCACCGGGCTGCGGCCAATGGATTCCACACTATGGGATGGCAGAGATCTACCTTAACTCGTGAATTTCCCTATGTGCAAGTATTACCAAGTTAACGTCATCAACACGCTCTCATACGGCACAATTAATGCAACGCTAGCAGTGTTTACCGGTTGAGGTCACGGCTACTGCATGATCACCACTCTCCCACAGACTGTCCAGAAGCACTAGGGAGCTATCCAGAGCTTCGTCATTGACGATACCCTGAACAATCTCATCATTGATCCGGTACTGTTCCAGGGCCGCTTCTAGATCAGCCATGTTATCAATAGGCTTTATGGGACATCCACGGCGGGGCCTTTTGGATACCGACGAGATCAGGGATTGCACCTATAGAAGGCACAATAGGACATCACGTTGCTTGACAGCATCGTCATACTCTTTCTAGAGTGATCTCATCTCGCAACTGGGGATGCTGCTCATGAAGTAGTTTCACAACGCACAGAGGCGCTGTGTTTCTGCCAGCCTCTTCGATAATTTTATAGGTTATATGCTCCGGGAGCCTCCGCCGCTTAAGTTCGCGTTCAACGGAAGCATGTTGACCTAGAAACGCGATATCAAAATCATCTCGCCCGGCAGGTCCTGTTAATAACCACTGACCTTACCGGCTTCGTAGATGACGATTTGGCTGCCCTTGTCTTCCAGTTTGAATTTTTTCCCACAGTTCACGTGCTTGCCGCATCTGTAGACTCTATAGTTGTACTTCTCCTTCGTATACATTTCGAGCGTTGGGAAGTCCTGCTCTAACGCTCTCCTCCCAACGGCATAGCCGTCGGAGCCATCCGCCACCTGGACGTGTCGCAGGAGCTGCCAGTTCAATTTGGGCGGCATGGGCGAGGTTTCTTAAGAGCAGCCCTCACGGCCGCTGAAAGTCAACTGAACGAAAATTTACAACCGCAAAAAGGCTGAGACAAGCTCCGATTACTGCGCAACATCACCGGGGGATCTTTAAAAACAACCGACTACCGGCTCGGTAGTACCTCGGGGTTAGCCAAGGGTATCAAGGGTGACTAAGGGTGAGAAATTCTAACCTTGAATCAGAATATCATCGCTGCTACGTAATCGAACAGAGAATAAAATTGACCGTACAGTAATATCCAAAATCTACGACACTACTACGCAAGTAGTACTAACACGAAACGCGGTATGGTATTACTATGAATAGTATTCATAGTATCCATGGCATTCATTCAATATACTACTCCAAATCAAAGTAAGCGAGTACTCGCAGGACATTGAATCCCATCAGGGGACTTTTGTGGAGAGAAGCCAGTGGAGACTACACTCAGCTCCTTCCGAGATCCACTGCGAGATATTCGATTCCACTATTTTTGTGATATTCCAACGTCAAAAACTTGGCCTTTGCATGCTTGCGAAGGAACTTTTCTGGAATCTTCAACTTCTTCGAGGAATTAGGTGGTACAAGAATAGGCGGTAAGTAGTCCTTATTTATGACTCCTTTAATTTTGATATCATGCCCTATCACATTTATCAGCTCCAAAACGCTGACACTCCCCACGCGCTCCGCGTGGGCCTCAAAAGATATCGCCTTTATACGGGTCTTTGCCTTCACATCAGCGACTTTCTGTTCCTAACAAAATAGCACTTCAACTAGCGACAATCCGAAACGTACGTCTCTCACTTGTGGCCTAGCGTTCTCCCCTACCACTGCTTTAGTAGACTGGTCAGGAACCGGTGTGATAGGTGTAGTCGGACAGACCGAGGAGGTACCCAGACTACCAACAGTGCTAGCCGACACTGGCGATTGGTGAATGGCACGGCTTTTGGACTTTCGACCCGGAGTTGACATAGGCGTTCTCGGTGATGAGGTAGATTCCGCTCCTTTGCTCTCCAATTCCTACACTACGGGCTGATCTCATGGATGATGCATGCGGATTGTCTACTACGTGAACCGGAGGCTTGTTTTGAGTTGCCTTGAGTTTATTAAGTTCCCCCCGAAGATTAGCAATCTGAAAGAAACAACAATCTCCCGTCAAAGATCTTGCCTCACAGGTTATCACACGATGTGATTCACATCTTGTAGAATCGATTACCTCCTTCCGACTCTCCTCTAATGTTCTCAGGAGGCGATCCTCATTCTTTTTCGACCCCGAATCCCAGTCTTCGAGCCGCTGTACCTGAACATACGGACACCAGTTAACCCAAACACTGTATGACGCGCAGTGCCTTGACTTTGAGCTCCTCATTCTCTTCAGTGAGCCGCGTGATAGCCTCAGCCTGAAGAAAACTACCCAATCAAGTCAGCGAGTAGTCGAAGGCCAGTGCTACTTGTCTGGCAGCTTCTCTCTTTCGCTCCTGCCGTCTCTTCTGAGTTTTGTAACTACTTTTGGTTTGAGGAGGATTTGGCATGAGAAGATTCAACACTGTCCGAAAAACGCCCCTTTTCCCACTGCACTCAGCCAAAACGTGCCTCCATTGCCTTCATTGGGACCACCGGCTCGGGTTCGATACCCGCGCATGTTATTTTTCTAGAAATTTTCTTGATGCGTTGTGAGAATCGTCAGCCGGACTCGGTTAGGCCGGGATCGGGGCCAGTATTGATTCCAATACCATCCCCGGACGCGGCCGTCTATGCAATACAACCGGAATCGGTGAGCCAATCGATCACCGGACGCGGTTACTGGGCATTCTGCCGGAATCGGGAGCATTGTTGAAAAGTTCCCGGCCGCGGCTTCCTCACATCGCGTGAGTGACTTGTAACCGGAATCGGCTTGTTATGCTCTCTGTTGCGACCGGAAGCGGTGGAAATGTGTATCACAATCTTTGCCGGACACGGGATGTCCTCCCGTACACGGCACGTCACACTATGTGACTCACATTTAACCGGACTCGGTGATAAAGCCGAACTATGCCGCACTCGGCCAGTGTGCCGGGCGAACTCCGCCCTGATCCGGACCCGGGTGCCTGTGCGGCCAGGCTGTTCCCGAACACGGTATGCAATATATGGCCGGACTCGGCTACCCAGAGAGTAGCCCAGATGAGAGTGGTTGTTGAGTTTTCGAGTGGGGTAAGGTGTGTGTGAGTTTTCGGGGGAAAGGTGAACCAGAACACCTGCAATGAGCTGACTCAGTTTTGGAAATCGTTAATCATTTAGTCTTGGTTCATATGGGTGGGAGGCTCTCGAGTGACCGTTTCGAACTTGTTTTAACTGGAAGTTGTAGTTATGTCAGGACCCCGTCGTAACGGTTGTGAAGCGCCCGACGTGCCGCGTCGGACGTGGAGAGCCTCCACTGGAAACCACTGACTAATTTGAATAAGGTTATATGGGTGACCCATATGATAGGTCCCACAATGGGTCGACGCGAGTCCCTAACAGAAAATCCCGAACCCGACTGCCTGATTGTTGAGTCAATGATATTGAATTTGTAACTCATAGAACTTACGGATTTCCTCTCGATGACGCGTATTCCACATTGTATTTGCGATTCACAGTTCGTGTTTCGAGAATATATTCTAGGCCTACGATGGCGAGCGTGGGTACTTCCTTCGGCATGCCGAGCTCGTTTAGGTACTAGTTAATGAAGGCCGAAGGGATCATCACCGCATGAACAGAATGAGCGTTGCGGGCTCACTAGAACCAATATGAGGGCTCGCTGCAACCAGCGTTGAAACTAGACCACCCACTAAGAAAACCCATGGGGCGGCCTACGGCCGCCTCTTACTCTCACCGAGTGGAGCTCACCCGACTAATGTTCAACATGTGTCGTCTCACTGGGTGGGAAGAAGCAGTTGCTGATTTCAGTTCGAACAGAAGGCACGTTAGATCCGCAGGTTGAAAGGCAGTGAACATGCAAATATACATATCACACATACGTTAGCCTGCAATCCACACGTGGATTGTCACGGGGCTCAACTAGAGCTACAAATGGCTACTCGAGAAATAAGCAAAGTATTGACGAGGCCTATTGTAGAGATTGGCAATTGTCTTGCACTTTGCAAGAAATCGGCCAAGACGTTCAGTCGATGCACACAATGACTTTGTCACATTTACTGGAATATATGGGTAAAGCGGCCCAGACCAGTGGTGCATTGCTGCTCCAAATGGAACGAGGCCAAATTTTTGTTAGGCCAAATTACATGGGATGGTCGTACATGTATCGTGCACGCATGAGTGCGTACGCACGTGTCGATTGTGTGCTTGGCGCTGTGCTGCAAAACAAAGAGGTAAAAAGGTGTAGTTTTGCACACCCTCTCGTTGCAGAGGTGATTTCACTGCCGCGTCGTTCCGCTAAGCTCTCAAGTGTATAATACACGCCGCGCGTTGCACTCACAGCAGAAGATGAATTGTTTGCTATGACTGAGTTTGCGCTTGGTCATGCATAGCGCATTCCGAGCTACAGAAAGTTGCATATGTTGCGTGGTGAAGATGCAATAAGATCAAGGACTAACAATCTAGTATTTCTATAAGGTGTGCTCCCGAAGGCGATAAGAGAGAGTACTTTACAATTATTAGCAGAAAAATCACAGCTTAGCTCAGTAGTGGGAGAGCTGGGACAGCACAAATGGGACAGGCAATTGTGTTGAGTATCGCACAAGTACCGATACTCCGAGAAGTGCTATGAGCGATCGTTGAACGAGGACTTAAGTTTTCAAAAGACATTGACAGCTTTTTATCAAGCTTCTTAAAAAGACATTGTAAACTGTGTCGAACACTGTGTGTCCGCCTTGGGCATTGCACCAGCCAACTAAACCTGCCCAAGAAGTTCTTGGGAAGAATCCGTTTGGTGACATATAACACGTTACTACATCACACGGTAGGTATATCAGAGTAAGCCCATAGCAGACCGGCAACAATATCCAGATCCCTCAGCGTGTCACAAAATTTGCACGCATGTACGCCGGTATATTCGCGTGCACTGTTAATTGCGGTAGGTTGAGCCGTATTCATTGTCCGGCACAGTTTATGGTGAATGTGGGTAAGAAGCTGTTTCAGACTTAGTATTTAGTGTATAATCTGTACTCAGATGGTATTTTCCTTGAAGACTGGTTCTTTGTTGTGTTGAGAGATGTCCCAACTATATAGTAGATTGGATGTGTCCGGCCTATTGGTACAGAGACTGTATTACAGTCCCGGTTTGAATAAGGTTCGAGTCGCGCACTGCATCGCAAGGTGTGGTACGACAATAGCTAGCTCTGGAAAGGATGATATCTTTTTTATGGTCGGTTCCGTGCGTAGCCAGAATGAGTCATTCTGAATGACAGCGGTGTCACAACCTGAGTTGATTGTGCAAATACGGTTCCATACCTTGGAATTAAAAGTGTCAACTGAGCAGTACCGATTCAGGCAATATACTGAAGATGCACATTATTACTGTAATAATATTACTGCCATAACATTGCACGTTCTCAGGTCGACTAACTCAATTCACAGTATGTTGCTAAGACTTGCAATATATTGCTGTTGATTACTAGATTACCGGACCGATAGCTCAAGCTGGTCAAGCGAGTTACGGTTGCCGGTAACATGTGATCATATGCAGTAATGAGTATATATGCGATTGCATTAATTAAATACCAAGAACGATACCCTACTGCATGGATAGATCAGGTAATCACCGACCTCTACTGTACACGCCTTCTCTTGGGGGGCTCACAACGGGGGCAATACCACTTAGCCTTCTCATCATCAGTATTAGGTGCTGCTGTCCCCGAAGCCCGCGCCCACGCTTCCGCACAGTCGACATGCCACCAGCGCGCCCAGCCAGAGCCCGAACCACATCGCCTACTTGAGCAACGTACGGACATTGTATCGAAGATACCGCCACAGCATCCAGCGACTTCGGTTTGGGGTGGCTGTGCATTGGAGGATTCACTGGTAGGCGTAGGGTGTGTTGGCCAGTCGAACTCGTCCAGTCCTCGCCGACGTACTTGTGCTTGCTCAGCTCTGCGTTGTTCGCCCCTTCGACAGCCCACACCGTATCGAGTCTCTGATGGAAGCTCATGACACAAATGACCATTCTCGTCTCTTCTCGATGTATGTTCCATACGAGCATTTAGCCGCTGCCATGTATCATCACTTGCCTCACTCAGGTGACGATGGAGGCTTATAATGTGCATACATTTTCCGGCGCGGATATAATCTAGACAGGTACATGAGGGACCACCGTTGAGGACTCCGCAAGAAGGTTCTGAACTCGCCTCGTAAGAGACAAGGTGCAAGCTTGAGATTAGCGACCTCGCATCAGCCAAAGAAGAGAATGCTCCAGACACGCGGCGAGTAACTCGGGGGTCTCGGGATACCATGTCGACGGCAGCGTTATTGTCGGATAAAGATGGGTAGGAATCCGGGCACACGAAAACATAATGATGCTTCTTAGGCCCCAGATAGTGGCTCACTCTGCGGCAAGTATCACCTCCTGTACAGTTCTCCTCTGCGCATCCGCGGAAATCACCAGGTAAACATCCCCATTCCGGGCATGTTGGTAGATTACGGCTCAGTTTAGCGAAAGGACCACACTTGAGAGATGCTCTCTTATCATCTTCAGTGATAACACGGCTACTCGCCTGAGTCTTGTTATGAGAGGAAATCCGCACCCAGTCGGCCGTTTTCAGAGCCCAAATTAACTGGAGCAAGGTGAGTGTACACTTGCGTCTCAGCATTGTATCTTTTAGAACCCTATGGAAGCTCTCTAGCCCATTGGTCGTTCTTCCCCCTAAGTGGTCAGAGAAGCAGTATCCCCATCGCGATCGAAAGCACTCATCATTCAGCCAACCGCCCGCATCCATGGCCTCAAGAAGATGTTTGGCAGTCGCATCGTTCTTCGCCTGCCATTCTGTCTGGAGCAGCCATCTCAGAATGCGGAACTCCCGGTGAGTGTGCCCCAGTGCAACCAAGCGAAAGTCCGACTTTATTGCTCTCCAAACAGAGCCTGGCATATCCTCTTTCTTCTTTTTGAGGCACTGCATGAAGTGGAAGTAACAACACTGCAGAGCCACAGCTGCTTCCCTCATGTAGACCCGTGCAGTTGCGGCCCTGAGTGCCATTGAGCCATCCTGCATTATGTGAGTTATGAGAGGAGGTTGTAAGCCCATATCACGTACCAGGGCCTGCAGTTGCTCTAATCCGGCAGTGACACTACTCTCTCCTTCAGATAATATTAGTGATATCATAATGGGCTTTGAGACTCCTCCAGGAAGCATGCTGGCCACCGACAGCACCGTACACCGGCCTGCCAAGAGATTGAACGTGCAATCCAGGCCGATGCGGGATGCCAGAATATAGTTGCTGAGCATCAGGGGGCTGGTGAAACTCACTGCAAGCTCTGCAAGTTTGCCAGTACCGTCGATAGTCCTCACGAGTGGTTCGCTCGTTGGAACGCAGAGATTCTCCATATCCCTCAGCGCAGAATCACCCTCCAACGAACTACCACTTTCTGACCGCAAAATTGCATCAACAACGGTCCTTACAAGTCCCGGTGCTATGGCTGAGCGTAAATCTTCGACCTCCCGGAGGAATGCGTCTATATTGAGACCAAACTTCTTCCGCCTAGTGATAGAGCTTATCATGTCTCTCACATTCCCACGTAAGTCCATATGGTCCGGCTCATCCGACTGCTTATCCAACCATTGGCGATCTCGGTCACTTAGAGCACCCTTACGCCTCTCTTCCAACCACAGAGTCCTAATCGAGGCCGGAGTCTCTGTAGGATTCTCGCTGAGGCGTTTGGATGCGATATCCACGAGAGTTGGTGGTATCGAGCATGATCTACAGATGGAGGTCCCATGTGGATGATCGTGGGACAACCACTGCTGTCGAGTTGCACCAACCACCTTCAGTCCATAGAAGTAGCATCGAGGACTATCACTTGGACCAGCCTCCACAACGAGGATTCTCGACATCTTACACGCATCTTCGGGCCAGAGTCGCCATGAGGGTTGTGGCCTGGCTGACTGACCCGTTGGCATCAGAGATGTAGGCACTCTTCTCCCGCATACGAGTTCACAGCGGTAACGGACTTCGGAACTGCTCTTGCTCCTGTTCCAGAATGGTTTCCGTTCTAGGTAACCAGCAACAACGTGCTCGATGTCACCACGTTCGGTATAAAACGCAGTCGACTCCCATTTTGGCTCCTAAGCAGATTGGACCAGATCGGACTAAAGACTTTAGATTGCATTAGTCAAGGTACCGGATAAACATTGTTTATTAACAAGAATATAATGTATGGTATATATAGAATCAGGGCTATCTATTCCAGTCCGTAAAGAACAGCCCAGCTATTTGCGATCAGTTTACCGTATATACCTTCACATGAATATTAAATTTTCGAATACTTCATAGATATTGTTCTTATTGCTTTAACATTACTATTTTTGTTATGCAGGTAATGCAGTACATTTAGTGTACTAGTAGTGTTACTGTCCTACGCGAATGACGTGGCTAAGGCGGCGATATAAGGACAGATGCAAGGTAGGAATATGACTACTTGACCAGTAGTACTATCTCATGGTACTCGTGAACTACAGACGTTTGAAATGTAGCGAAATTTATATCCAGGGGTAGTTGTATCGATAGGACATATGACTTAAGTATTCCAAAGAGAAACTAGGGAATATGTTTGACTTAGATGTGATGGAAACATGCTCACTTCCGATATGTTTGTAAGCCTCAACGTCAACGTAGGCTCTGGACAAATGGGAATTTTGCTATCTTTGGCTGAACACCCTGTATATGGGTATACACTACGACCAAATAAATATGAGAGCTCAAGAGATAAATTTTCGATGAATTCGAGCATAGTACGTCGTGAACTGAACTATTAAGCCTGAATATGTCTGTTTCGTGTTTCCGATTGAATATTGACTGGAGCATAGACTCTGTAGGGATAGCTGTTTTTGTGTGCAGAGAAGAAAAGGCACAGGCACGTTAGGTAGTTAAAAAGCACTATCGGAAAGTTCAATAGAGCAAACATCACAATCCCTAGAGATGCATACCATAAGTTACCTACCATTTGCACATTTTGCACATTTTGCATATTTTGGATGTTCTCCAAGTCTTCGTCCTCGTCAGAAATGTCTGAAACCCCATCGCAGCTCCCTTCGGAAGAGTCTGAGGATGAATCCGATAGGAGATGATCTTCAGGTTCTACGCACGGGTGCGGAGCGTTATCTTCATTCTCTGAGGCGGAAGGACAATGTATGAGGTACTCCTCGGAGGATTTCGTCATCGCCACATTTCTCACCACTGGTATGGGGAATGCTCTCGGCTTGGAGAACGGATTCTTCAGCGTGTGATGAGCCATTCTCACTCGGAGAGTGTTGACTGCAACTCGAGCCACGCGCACTTACACTAGTGCCTTCGGGTTCATCTGAAAAATGAAATTTTGTGACTAGCATATATACAGCTGGCCATGTACCGGTGTTGTTTGAATTAGGCTCCGCGCGATACACAGGAAAACCTTCGTGATGTGATTCACGTGAGGGATCAGTCCCCCGTGGTCCATATCCCATAGTGGAGTGTAAATTTCCCTGTGCGTAATCCTGCATGCGTTGAACTTCAGGAATTGCTTCTCTCGGAGCTGCCGTCATGAGACCGATGAAGTTGGAGTGGTGGTCGCGTGCCATGGATAGTAGAGATTCGACCCTTGCACGCTCAATCGCGCTGTACTCCTCAGTCGAGGTACTGCCAGAACCACCTATACCGAGCAAACCAGTCTGCGAGGCATTGATGAGTACGTTGACGCTTATTTCGCACATCCTCTTCGTCAGGTCCTCAGCTTGACGCCTCATCTCTTCCCTCATAGCAGTTATGATCGACTCGTAGTGGGGCGCTTGGCATCCATGCATAGGCGTGGCAGATTGTTGAGGATGTTGCGATGGTGTCGCCACAGGTTCCTCTACAATATTGTGGAGTCTATTATGACGCTTACAATGATCATCGAAGGCTTTGGCGGAAGGACGGAAGTGGATCTTGCAAGCGAACTGCTTCACGCCAACATATTTCAAATATATGCAATTCGAGGAAGGTACTCTTGACATCACAGTGTAGAGGCAGCCATGAAGCCAGGGTTCCTTCAGTTTCATGGCCATTTTTTTATGTATAGCATTGTTTTGGCCTGCGTGATCTTCACCGTCACAAAAATCCACCACTATTGCCTTCAGTGTCGCCCCGATAACCTTGTGACAAGTTACAGCCGCTCCAACATCCAGGGGAAGGTTTGCTCGCTGGTATATCAGATTCCCAGCCGCATCTCTTACCTCTTGCATCACAGGGCAGATCCAAACTACTTCGCCGGTACGATCTAGGCGAAGTCTAACCCTCGGATGCTGTGCTTCGTCTGCAGGTACACAGTTAACACCATCTGTTGCGTTCAGAACGTCAACCACATCGCCGAAGTCGCCGTTGTGCGCAACACCTGGTATGTTGGTATTGACCAAGGCTCTGCACCCTTTCCGAAGCTCAACCACACCTTTAACAGTTAGGCTATCCGCAGAGGTTTCACAACTACCCCTTGATGACTCCCAAGCCATGAATATCATGCTAGGTTTATTGATGGAAAGGAGGTGCTTCCTATTTATGAAATCGACCCGACTTCTATAGATACACACGGCCGTCCAGCCAGCTTCGTGGTCTCCCTCGCGATCCTGCAGCTTAGCTACAAGCGACGCCGAGGAGTCTGACAATATTGCACCCTCTTCCATCCCTCTCATATCCGCTAACAGGTTCAGATAGGCTGTATCTGTACCCTCGCCATCGAACGGCCTTGAGCGCCTTCCCCGTGCACCTGGGCGTTCTTGAACACTCACAAGTCCTCTCAGGAACGAATCCAGATAATAGATCCTGAGATCTAGTTGCTTCCATAAGTCACACTCCCAGACTGGAAAGACGGCCTTTTCCGCATATCTGCCGAAGCGCGAGGGTTCAGCACCACGGAGTTGTAGCACATCGCCACAAAATATGATTGGGGTTGCTCCGAACACAGTCGGATTAGTCTTCACACTCCGCAGCAACCGATCTAGCCCTTCCAGAAGTGTATGATGTAGCGTGGAGACTTCGTCGAATGCAAGGATGGTCCGGGGGGATGCCAGAATGCCAAGCCTGTTTCTACGACGAAGCCCTGCTTCCATTCGAGCAGCAACTTCTTCCGCATCTCGAAAATATGAGGTGTCGAAGGCCTGTCCATGCTGACCGTCAAACTCCAGCCCAAAGAAAGACATCGTAGTCTCCCCATTTGCCAGTGTGGCTGCCATTGCAGTTGCTGATATAACGTGAACATTATACCCAGTATTTTTTAGGCTCGAGACCAGTTCACGCAGAAGTGTGGTCTTTCCACCACCTGCTAGGCCAGTGATGAAATGGTGCCTGCCCAATGCTGCTGACCCCGCATTGATGTCATGCATGATATCTCGTAATGCTGCCCCCTGCTGCCTGCTTAGCTCCACAGTCATGGGTATGAGAGGAGGGGACTATGAAGAGTGTTGTTGACTTGTCAACTCGCGACATACGCCAGTCATAGCGTTGTGTATTTCATGATTGACTTGAACAACACAAACCAAGGAAGAAATTGAGAACTGTATCAGTACTGCAGTAGGGAATTACTTATATCTATATCACGTATCGGCTTCAAGCCAGTTTCATTACGTATGGCGAGTGCCGTGCATCTACAACAAACAGTTGTCGACAACTTGAAGAAAGAATGTTAAACATTCTTTCAAACAAGAAACTTTCTTGTTGGGGTTATCTTCCTGAGATATAAGTTGTATCATATAACCGCAACAAGGAATACCATAACTACTGACAACTACAACAGTTGTGAACTGGCGCATGAATTACATGGTGCTTCATTTAATTGATGTTGATTGCGTATTCCCATGGAGGCTCTAGTTTCTATTTCGTAAAATCTGGTTCTTGAGTGTGTTTCTGGCACTGAATATGGTGGACCGTGGATCGGCGTCACGGCAGTTTCATTCGTCGCGCACCAGTTGACTCATCAACACAACATAACCTCAGCTTGCGGAATAGCTTGTAAGAGTAGGCTTTAATCGCGTCAGCATATTTCAAGTAAAACCTTCCATCATTCAATGTAGCACTGGAGACTCTTCAGTGGAGACTCTTCACTGGAGAGTGGCTGCGTTGGTGATGGCGCCACTGTGGCATGTGCATGCGTGCAACTAGGAGCTGGTGAAAAAACGCACCGTCTTCGCTTTTTCTTATTTCTGGCGCGGTCGTTTAACACAGGTTGACTCCACACTGGACATAACGCAATACGGACAACATATAAACTCCCAGGAGTAGTAATGCGGTGAGGGTCATTGAGTGAAATTGAGTGATACGTTCGAGTGACCCATAAGTAAGGGCTCCAGAGAGCCTCTCTGAGAGAGGATGCACAGGGATTGGTTGAGAAACTATGCGGACAGGAGCGTATACAGGGGAATCCACGGAAGCGATCGCGCGGTCAACTCCCGGCGGGGGCATTTCTTCGGCATTTTTGCGCGCCGCCCACTACGCGGCGTCTAGGCCGGCAAGTTGTCCGCCACCGCAAAAGCCAACGTGCGGAAGGGATGGAGATGAGCCAAGGGCGGCCGTAGGCCGCCTTGGGCGATCTTGGGTGCTCTGTGGGAGCCACACTGGACCCCGGTTGCAGCGAACCCTCGTATTGGTTTTAGTGAACCCCCTGGGCACAGAATGATAACCCTTGTTCTGAGTTTTCGTGCGTGAGTGTCACATTTATAGTGTGTGTAATCCTTTCCATTGTCGGCACAGTGCTGAAAGTTACACAAGATTAAAAAGGTCGTCGTACTCGAGAAGCACGGCGTGGCCCTTAGGCGGCTCGTCAGTGACGAGCCATCACTGGGGTTTTGAGACTAGTCCGGGAAATACTGTTTTTGAAGCAAAAACCCACAGTTTATGCAAAAAAATAAGCTTATGAAAGCAGTGCATATGAGAAAGCACATGATCTTAGGCTGGCGAGCACAGCTTGCTATGGCAAGAAAGGCATGTAATAGCGGTGCTAACCTAAGCACGCGAAGACGTGTGACAATATTACAACCGGAAGCTCAGAACATCGAGAGAAGCCTGGAATAGCCTTAGCCAGCGGGGACTTCAAGTCGAAGCTTGGCGCAGACCAATTACCCGTGTTAAATACTGCATAGGGCAGCTTATCTGTCTGCTCTGAGGGAGAGTGGGGAATGGGAGTTGGTCTCAGCTGAGGTGGGACCCCGTAGTGCTTTGCTAATTCGGAGGAGGCTATCGTACCGTGCTGTCCAAAGTCTTAGTGCAAATCGCGACTGGGCTGAAGTAGATATTGAT
>NW_003210458.1:25793-29946 GCF_000006405.1 Perkinsus marinus ATCC 50983 | reverse complement strand
ATCTAGATAGGCGCTCTATCCTGTGTTGTGACACGAATGCATGGAGTGCAGCATGGGGGCAACCGGGAAATGGAGGGTCATATCAGAGGCGCAGAGGATTGATTTTCGAGGACTGGGCTGTCTCCAAAGGCCTGCATATCATGAATGACCCTGATTCCCAACCAACTTTTCATAGTCATCGGAACACAGTCGATGGTCGGGATAGTACCTCACATATTGATGTGACACTGTGCTCTCAAGACCTCGTCAGCCATGTGATGGGCTGGGAAGTAGCGTGGGCGCATCCAATGTCCGAGATTTCAGATCATGCACTCATCAGATCTCCCCCATAGCATGGGAGAAAGAAGTTTGATGAGGAGAAGTTTGCAGAAATCATTTGTAGAAGTCTCCCCTCACTCTCGGAGCTGCTCCCCTCCAGCTGGCCCTCGGTGGAGACTTTCACCGCTCAAGTCTGCCACAGTCTGCGCGAAACTGTGGAACTGTGTCGCTATAAACCAAAGAGGCGTGAGGAAGGCCGTCCAGTCTGGACCAGACTGTCTGGTGGAACATCGAAATTGAACTGATGGTAGCAGAAAGTCGCCTGGTTGCGCAGAAGACTCCAACGGACGAATGGTTCCACGGAACTCAGGGCAGAGCTGCGGAGAGCAACGAGACAACTGCGTCGGACTAAGAAGAGGCGCCGTAATCAGCATGCCAGAGATGCAGTATCGTCGATAGCAACACCACATGAAGCTCTCCGATACCATCAAAGGTGGAAGGAATCGCGGCGTCCCGCGGTATTATCATACATCTCCCCGGAGGAGCTGGCGGAGAAGCTTTTCCCAGACGAGGAGCCCGACTCTCAGGAACAGTCAGCGGCTCGGCAGGAAGTGTGCGACAATTTGAAGCATCTGAGGTCTTTGCCAGTCCTGGCGGATCCGGTCAGTCGGGAAGAGCTGCTTGGTGGCCTAGCGAAGCTGAATGCTAAATCGTGCTCTGGGGAAGACTGTGTGCCCATCACCGCCCTCAAGCTAGCTGTAGAACGGGAGCCCGTCTTTTTTTTGCGGGCTATTCTCAGCTTACGTGGCCCAGCGTAGGATCCCCGGTACTCTGAAGCAAGGATCTGTTATCACACTTCCTAAGCGGAATGGCTGCCCGCCCTGGGAGCCGAAGTCCTGGAGGCCAATTACGATATCGACGGGACTAGCGAGGTTGTTTGATCGCCTCATCTACAATCGGGTGGCGCCCCACATTGAGTTTCCCCCTTGTGTGCACGCAGCAAGGTTTGCCTCACGATCACTTACTTCTGCTTGAAGACTATTTCAGCGGTCGGAGAATCAAACTCTATCACGGCGGCCAGTGTTATGAAAAATGCCTTACAAGAGGAACGCCTCAGCGAGGGGTGACCTCTTCATGGACTTACAACTGTTTCATGGCATGAAACAGTTTCAACTCAGCATGAAATTCATGCTGAGTTTTTGCGAGGCGCTGTCGGCATGGGTTACTATTGTTTATGCAGATGATGGTATTGTACTTTTCCCGGAAAGCTCGGACGCATACCGGAAAAGTTTTCCGGTATGCGTCCGAGCAGGAGATACAGAGAAGTCTTGACTTGATAGGACGAGCCTTCATGGAGTGGTGCCATAAAGTGAAGGCGATGCTGTCGTGGGGCAAGACCAAACTCATGTGCTTCCCGGCTACTAGGAATCATGGCGGGGTGTCGAGTAAGTTCCGTTTCTCCAGCTGTGAGGTTGAGCAGGCTCCGGTGGTTTGGCTCGAAGGTTATCTACTAGATAACCGTAGATAATATCTAGACCGGAAATTCAAATGGAAGGCACACGTCTCAGCCGTGATGCACAGCCTTGAAGGGACCTATCATTCGGTGAAAACCCACGTGAGAAGCAACTGGGGCTATCAGTCCGCCATAGCATTGGAACTGTTCGAAGCCGTGGCCAGGGGCACACTGCTTTATGCTGTCAGCTGTTGGGGCGCGGCTTTCTCACGAGCTCGCGCGTCCCGGCAACTACGAGCACTGCATTGCAGTGACTGCAAGCACGATTTTACAGAAGAGCCACACGACTGGACTCCAGGTGTGTGACAGCCTTCGCATGCGGGCTCGGGCCCGTGGTGTACCCTGGGACTTACTATGTAGGATGCAATGTGTGAAAAGGTGCATTCTGTGCCCAGTGCTCAAGCCGGTAACCTCTGAGGAAGTCATTGCTCAGCATATTACTCAGGGGTATCCGGTCGATATCCCGCCAGCACAGTCTCGGGAGTTGATGCTAGATAGACCTGGAGAGAGCCGCGGGGACTGCGAAGCCATTTATACTGACGGATCTGTGAAAACTGGTGAGCAGGCGAGCTGTGCCACAGCTTACTTAGCCCGTACGGGAGAATGGAAGATCAAAGGATGGAAGTTACCGCCGCATACAATCCCTCTTCATGCTGAGATAGCTGGGATTCTTCTCGCCGTCATGGAACTGCACGAGGCGCGAGGCCATACCCTTATTGTCTACACTGACTGCAAGAGGGCAGCGGAGCTCATCAATGGAGAGTCTCTAAGCCGGGACTTCAAAGGGTCCCTAGTGCAAGAAGGTGGCTCCCTAGGTGGTCCCTAGGTGGCTCCCTACAATACTTCGTACCAACGGCATCGGCACTGCAAGCGCTGGCATCCCAACATGGCTTACCGAACTTGCTAAGAATAATCTCTGGACGGAACTGGCTACGGCACTCTCGCTGCCGGATAGATGGTGGAGACTCGGCTTGCCCTTTCTGTGAGAGTGGGACCGACGAGGATCACGCTCATTTTATTTTCCACTGTGAGAGATGGGTGAATGAAAGAGCGCCACTGCGGTCCGCTTTAGCGAGTAGGGGTCTGCAATGTCCTCCCGCAGGAGGGGATATACTGGTCAGAGACAACGAGCTTGCGGCGCTTCTCGAGGAGTTCGTGGTGAGGACAGGGCGCTTGACTAACCCTCTACCAACGACGTGATCATTGGTTATGGTCCGACTGTGGAGTCGAAAGATTGCACCGTTCAACGGTGACCGTTGACATGACGGCCTCGATGCTTGGCCGTCTAGTCTAATAATAAATGGTCAACTTCGGCGGCAAAAAGGCCCTCAACCGGGTCGTGCCGCGACCAAGTTATATAAGAAGAAGAGGTCAGAGAAGTATCTCATGACTTCCGCATGTGAATTTGACAGAGAGTACTTATGTTAAGGGTAGCCAAGTGCTTGTGATAGGGTCAGAATATAGTCGTTCAAGTAGAGAGTGGGGTCAATAGTAGTTTCCAAGTGGATCTGTAAGTTCCTCTTGACCGACTGGCTAAGGCAGTTGGATAGGTAGATATCCGATAATCGAGGGGCCCTCGACGAGGGCCCAGCGCTGTTTGCTTCGATTCACAGCGGACAAGACTCAACAAGTAGTTGATACTCCTGTTATCAAAGTTCCCCTTGTATTGTTTGTTGTCGGGGAACTTGATATGGGAAACAGCATTGATGGCCTTCGTTGTATCAAGCGCCTTCTCCTTGTCATAGTTGTGGAATAGATCACACCAATACGCCGCGTTGGTGATGTCGTTGCTACAAAGGTGTTGTTGACCTTGCACGAGAGGGGCCTGGGGCACTCCTTGAACGTAGACCTGCACAGTGGGAGAGCAGAAGATGTAACTTGCTGTGGATGTACTGTGTTTGCTTGTCTTCGAGAGAGGCTTGCAGCTTGAGAGTTAGGGCTTTCGGCGTCTATATAGGTGAAGAAGGTACGGCGTAGATAGACCTTCTCACTAAGGGGTTGGCCTTCCATGGCAGTCTCTAACTCAGCGGCAGATAACCATAGTAGTAGTGAGGGTTCAGCAATACCGAGGACTTCAAGGAGCTCAGCCAGCGGGTTCTCCACCATGTTAGTAGTAACACCCGCACTGGTTGACTCAACAACACTTGGGATAGCCATAGTAAGTAATAAGGCTTCTTAATTTATTCATTTCAGCCTGAGGGCTGCGAGCCGTTTCATGCAACGAGTAATGGGCGAGCGAGATTCGTGCATACGCGCGCGAACACGTAATCGATTGGGCGTCACGTCACCATCTGGGCGTCACCCTTTGTTGGGCTTTACGACATTGCTTGTGGTTCCTCACGGAATTACTTTGCTTACGAGCTCTGGTGTACGGTACTAAGT
>NW_003210458.1:22759-25693 GCF_000006405.1 Perkinsus marinus ATCC 50983 | reverse complement strand
GCATATGCCATCACGGCATATATTGAGGCTTTGGGTGAACCAGGTTCCCAACATCCAGTCGAAATTCTTGGATCGAGATTCTCGATTCGAGAAGGACACTGCGCTCAAGCCTGATGTAGTGTTTTGAGACATGTCGCGATAACAGTAAGCCAACTCCTAACTAATACACGGTGTGTATTACATGCACGTACATAGGGTGACACACAACATCGTAGGTCCACCTCTCTAGGACTCTATGAAGTTTCACATGAGTACGCATGTGTGGCTTGAGGAAGCCACGCGGTACTCGGTATTACATAGTACTCTGAGTACCCAAACACATAGCTGAGGCCCCGATGCATCATGCACTGAGAGGGCAGTGGCGATGGGAGGTACATCCATTACAGTTAAAATCATTTGTGTAACTCAAATGTTGGCATTTCAACTACTCCTCGCAGTTGTAACTGCCGAGTACGGCGGATCTCAGGTGAAGGACATGTTCGAAGCCTACAAGGAGAAGTAAGGGTCACCTCACTGGCCGGTTATCACGTACGAAAGTATTTTCGTGTGGCCAGGTTTGGACACAACTTCGGTGCACAAGACGGTTTCCGTATGAAAATTTTTGCAGATAACCTCCGCTACATAGAGGAGTAGAATGCCAAAGGTGGGGTCATCTGGTTGAGGATACCTATTCAAGTTGACGTAAGAGTATCACCTGCAGGTCTGCCCTACAAGCTCAAGGTGACTCCATTCGCTCACCTCACCAATGCCGAGTTCAGAGTGACCAGACTCGGGACAATGCCGAAGAGTAGAAGCTTCACGGGTAGCATCAATCATCGCAGCTATTCCTCTTTTACTGATCCTGAAGATCAGATCCTCATCTAGTGCGCAACTCTTCCTTCAGGAAACGGAGCAAACACCGTTGGTTATGAGGGCTCCATTGAAGAGCTTCCGGCAGCTGTCAACTATGTTGCCAAAGGCTGGGTTACGGGTGTTAAAGATCAGGGCATTTGTGGAAGTTGCTGGGCCTTCTCAACTACTGGTGGGATACTTTTGCTGGCCCGCGCTGATAACTTTCGAGGTTATTGTCAACAGGTGCCCTTGAGGCTCTTCACAAAAATCTTACTGGGGAGCTCGTGCCACTCTCGGAGGAGCAGTTACTCGACTGCAGCCTGTCTTATGGGAATCAGTAAATACCCCTATCGTAGCCTACTTGTATATGATTCCTCGGCCCTTCAGGGGGTGTATGGGCGGATGGATGTTCGACGCATTCGAATATGTGGCGGATCACGGTATCGATTCGGAGAAGGATTATCCATATGGATCAAAAGCCATTCCATTCATCCTTCCGATTCATTATCCCTGTCAGCACAATCATACGGCCATAATCGCAGTGAGTTTAGCAATGTTATCCGCTGAGCTTTTGATCCACCCAATCCTCAGCCCCATTCCATACGCTATGTGAACGTGACATCCTCAAAGCTCGCCCTTCTGGCAGCGATAGCCTTGAGTGGGCCAGTCAGTGTCGCCATTGATGCGGGATCGAGTGCTTTCCAACTTTATGGCGGTGGGGTTCTGAATTGTACGGTGATATAATACTGTCATGCTCCCATATGGAACGCTTTCCGCTTTCAGCTTCGTGCAATACGACATTGGATCATGGCGTTCTCGCAGTTGGCTATAACTTGGAAGCACCTGAGCCGTGAGTTCATCACTCACCATGAGCGATCGCACTCGACGAATCAATGCGCTGATCAGCTACTATCTTGTAAAGAACTCCTGGGGAGCTACATGGGGCGACGAAGGTTACATCAAGATGGCCATTGACGATTCACCCAAGGGTGAGTTTTGAACTCCGACGGAGTTCAAAGATCCCTCTCTCGTAACCAGATGCCATTTTCAGGTATCTGCGGCATTTTGCTCGCTGCGAGTTATCCCATTGCAGCTTGAATGATCCACTAGCCATCTGCTGCGCCTAGCCCAGTGAGGAATTCAGAGCGGACGCTCGTCAGCAGTTTCATGAAGTGTCCCGTGATGGCTTATCATTCACAAGAGGAAGCACCCAATAGATATTCCTCGTGGATCAAGCGCCCTCCTTATTATTTCGTTAGGTCTCAAGTAGCTGTGCTTGAAGTTGTTTTTTTGTTATTCGAGAGTTATGACTGAAGAAACTTCGCGATACTTCAGTCTACACTTTCAGATCCTCAGCTCAGCCCGAATTTTAGATGTGTTCGCTGTGGGAGATTCAGGATGCTCCATAGTCCGCACGCGCGCACATAGTCCGTGACGCGTTCCTTTTTTTCTCTCACTTGTTGACGCGTACATCATGACAGATAGTTGATTTCTTGGCAGCAAATAGCTGCAAGTAGGATGAATGGTGAGAGCCAGGATTTCTCTATTTCATTGAGTCCATCATGGCATCGAGTTCTGCAGTCGTAGGAGCACAAATTCCAACACTCGCCATTGCTAACACTCTCCAACCAACCCGCCGGAGATTGTGTTCATCGCACGCGAGGTTACGGTTGGCCGCCAACCGGTGGCGTGGTCCGTCCAGTTCAGTGAACTGGGCTCACTGACTTTTTCTCTACTCGATTATATCAGACACGCTCGCTACGCGATGATCCGGATTAGTGATTGAATCTTGAACAATTATTGATCCAATCTGGCACAAATGCACCATACAAAAACAGTATGCTGCGGAAGCAACCAACTCCATCTGAGATTCTTGTGGTTATATTACCTGATCTATGATGTCGAGGAATATAGGATAGAGAAACTTAGTTGATCAATGACACGAGGCCTCACAGAATCGTCACGCCAATATTTAGTTTCTGTCAAGCCATCACTTGCGCGCTACCATAACAGGTAACACAGAAGAGTTGATGCCTTGACATGATTCTCGAACCTTTACCGTTGCTCCAATGTACTACGCTGTATCTTCATAGTTAGGCGAGT
>NW_003210458.1:19798-22659 GCF_000006405.1 Perkinsus marinus ATCC 50983 | reverse complement strand
AAACTCATGTGCTTCCCGGGCCGGGGGCCTCACAGATCCCACACCGCATCAGCTGTCTCCTGGGCTGCGTGGGTCCTGCACGCATGTCCCTATCCTTACGACCAGGATCTTGTTGAGCCTTGAGGATGTCCTTCAGGGACACAAGCAGGGAATTCTGCGAAGTATGCATAGCGTTGATAGCCTTAGTCTGTGATTCAATAAGCGAAGCCAGCTGCTTGTCCTTGTCTGGGGAGTGTTGTGCCACCGCCCCGGGGCACGCATGCTCATCCTCGGACACAGCCGCCGCAGCGTGCTTGGCCGTCCGAGACTGCTTCCCCCTGTAATCCTCTATAATCTGGCAGACCTCAGTGATACCCTTAGGTCGACGCCTTCTCAAAACCGGCCTGGCTCCCTCCGGGGCACAGGCAGTAAGCCGATCCAACAACATACGACTCTTAGCCAAAGGGGGAAGTTTCGCCTCCGCCGGTAACATCTTGTCGTACTCCTCCAGGGCCCGCTTCAAGATGGCCATGAACTGACTGACATGACCCTTCCCGTCCCAAGATAAGGCGTGGAACTTCTCCAAGGCCTCGTCGAGACGAATCAGGTCAAAGAGTCGTAACATCATCTCTCGATCAGCAGCGAAGTCCTTCTTGCCAGCGTTCTCAATGAGAACTTCTCATCCCAAGTGTCAAAATAGGAATCCCTGAAGAAGCTACCCAATCTCTCGGCCATCATGTGCTCATTCCAACCGGCCGCCCTGGCATCTGCCTCGAACCTTCGGAACCAGATCCTTAGGTTGGAGACTCCATCATATCTCTCCGGCATCTGGGCGGTCACCACTTGCAACGTCTGACCAGTGAGGAGAGGCGCCAACATGCCTCTCGTCTGTGATAACTCGGCCTGCTTGTTGTCCTCACTGAGGACAGCCTGAGGACTCCTCAGCCGATTCAGTAACCATACTTTGATGCTTCAGTGTCGGGATCGCTTGAGGGGGTGACCTTTCCTCTAACACGCGGTTATACTCTTCAACTGAACGCCTCGCCATCTCGGCCGCCTGCTTAGCCGCCGCCTCACCCAACTCAGCATGAATGAACTCGTCATAGGCCTCCTCAGCTGCCTCCTTAGGATCACGACGCACCAAGGGGGCCCGAGGGCCCTCCCCCTCCGCTCGGGACAGAGTAGGGGTAGAACCAGAAGCTGAACCAACCATCTCGTAGTTGTAATCGTTCGTAACAAGGAGCTGCTACCCAAAAGGTGTCGGGGTATCGGTTGATGAACTCTAAGAACAACACAATAAGGGAACTCGAGCTAGAGCAACCAATACTACGACCCTAGGACAATAACAACAAGCGCACTACCTGCACTCAAGTTCTGTACGAATACTTACTCTTAGCAGCACAGTAATCGATATTGGGGTCATTCGCTATACTGAGGAAGGCGAAGGATTGATGAGATTACAAGGGTGCAGGCAAACTGGACCCACAACACACGTAATCGATTGGGCGTCACGTCACCATCTGGGCGTCACCCTTTGTTGGGCTTTACGACATTGCTTGTGGTTCCTCACGGAATTACTTCGCTTACGAGCTCTGGTGTACGGTACTAAGTCGACCTTCGGCCCAAAGGTGGGAAAATGGGAAAAGTTTCCCTTGGGAAATTTCCCACTTTCCCGTTCCCGGAAAAACTGCCAGTTTTTCCCTTGGGAAAAATGCGAAAACACCTCGTTTTTCTCTCCCTGAGCAGTGTAAACTACGGGTCATACTCATAAAGCGATCATGTTTATCCCAGTGTTCTTAAATGTCCATAGTAAAGTGCAAGAGCAGTGTTCTAGCCGTGTGAGCGATTTTTCCCACCCTGGGCGCGCGCTTCTCCACAAGTCTCTCTATAGTGCGTCTATCATCGAACATTACTCTCACGAAATCTGAGTCAGATTATCTGACTCAGTTTTAGTTATCCAACGGCTTGGGAGTCCAAAACTTCGATATATATACGATTTCAGTGTTGAGTTGGGACATTGTTGAGGGCCAGTTGGCCGCGACCAAATGAAAATGATGCCTGCTGAGATGTTGTCGTGCCTTCCAGCTGTTCCAAATACCAAATGCTTCGAGTGGACGTTGGCAAAAGTGGCATGTGTACTTCCATCCATCAGGGGTATAACACAGCTGGTAGAAACCATCGGGCTTAAACTCTCGCTTCGATGGACCGTCCATCATGAGCGATAGACCGTCTATCATAGACGTAGCGTTTCAAAAAGCTAAGAACGAAGTCCCTAACGCAGATAACCAATGCCCTGAATCTTCACTCAAAAACTTCGAGATTAGTTAGGATAAGGATCTCATCATACGTATAGACTATCCACTGATTATTTGAATAAACCTATGTAAATAGCTAATTGTAATGAAAAGCGCGCGCCACACCATGAAAATTGGAACAGTTAGTGAGAAGTCATATCTAGGGTAAGTACGACATGGCCGCTGCCCTTGAAGACTACGAGAGCAGCATTAGGATAAAAACACCCTGTTCTATGACAATAGACAGCAACGGGTAGCAAGTTCTATGGTATTTGTCACTATTGATCGCCATTCTTGTAAGTTACAATGTACCCTGTTGTGTACAAGTTGTAACTATTGATATGACGATTTCTTCATCATCATAGCTCGAAAGGAACAGTATGTTCACGACCTCGACTTTGAAGGCGTTTCTGGTCTGTCGATCGAAGTGTATCAGATGGAAAAACCAGCCAGTAGATCCTCTTATCAGGGAAAAAACATTTTCCCATTTTTTCCAATATGGGAAATTTCCCGCAATTTTTCCCGGAATTTCCGGGAAATTTCCCATATTGGGAACAAGGTGCCATTATTCCCAAAATGGATAAACCC
>NW_003210458.1:17437-19698 GCF_000006405.1 Perkinsus marinus ATCC 50983 | reverse complement strand
GCGTGAGTACACAAATTGTCTACTGCAAGAAGTGCAAGAAAACGTGATGAAATACGCACGATGTAGGTTTAGGAATGCGTTGAAAAGAGTAGAATTGTAGTGCTGGGAGGCTTTCAGAATTAATGAATGTGAAGCACCGCATAAGAGGGACACATGCTGAAAGTATAAGAGCGTGTAATGAGAATTTGTGGAAGAAATTTGAAAATGTGGGATTTTGACGCACGATTATAGCCGAGTAGCATAAAAGTATTAATGGAGCAATGATCACAACACACAAGACGGGCCGAAGGTTTTCATGGCGAGTGACGCTTCTGGGACCTCGTCCCATAACAAATATTTCGACGGAGCGATGCATGAACTTCTGCAAGATTCATCAACTCTGCGCGGCCCGGCGGGAAGTCGGCTGGGCGGGACGAGTTTTTGGTGGGAAGCTGTGATCGGGCCTGTGTTTGCAGTGCTGAGAGGAGTCCATTGAAACGATGCATCTCTACGATGCAATACAGGAACCCGTATGAACTAGAACTTGGCTAGGAGCATGTGATTGAATTCTACGGTGAAGACTCGCTTTAAAAGTTGTACAAAGTCTTCGTGTTCTACTTCCTAACCTGAGAACAGAGATTATTAAATATTATTAATGTTGATTTAAAATATATCATTATACAATATATAGTAATTTTATTATTAATTATCATTTAACAAAAAGTTGTTTTTCCCTATCAATGCAGCCCCGGTCGGCTCGTCGGTGGTCGCTTCTGAGTCGACGAGTTAGAGCGTTCTCAACCGAGGTTGGCTTCCCTGCGAATGCTGATACTATATTGGAGTTGTATGCTCCTCACCTAGAGAGATCCCAACAGAAGGTGAGATGCCACGGTGCGCATGTCGTTGAGAGAAAATGTTGCTGACAAGATGGAAACTCTGCGGAACTTTTGGGAAATTTTGGTTTGGTTTCTTTACACTTCTACCCGAATTCGTTCATAGTTAATGAATGGAATATATTACCTGAGATCAGTTGAGGAAAGTGAATATATATTTTTCCAATATATATTCCTCCTCAGGAGTTTCACCCGTTTTACGCGAAGTGGCGTAAAACTCCGTGAAAAACGCGATATTCGCGGTGATATGTTTTTCATATCACGGTCGTGAAACTCCAATGCAGAAATCACTCACATTTTCAGGTTGCATTTCACGTGGCGAATTTAATGAAGTTGGCCAAATTTCGAGATGACATTAAAGTTGACGACCCAAGGTATCTATCACTGGTAGTAACGTGCGTCCTGGAGTACTCGCAGAAAATATTTTTTCAGCTAGCAGAAATTTCTCGATACCGCTCGTCGCTCACATCGCAGATGCTGTGCGTTGTAGTAGAAGCTCTAGGAAGGCTGGGTCGACCGGAGCTGCTATCTGGAGAATATACAGCGGTAGTATTGGAGTTTCTGGAAGAGGCGATATTCGCGGTGATATGCAGTAGTCGTGAAATATATTTTTCACTAGTGTTTTTTATATCGCTAGGATGAAACTCCCGTTATAATAGACGATAACACAGTTGTGTTTCTCTGTATGCATACAAGCAACTACATGTGTTGGTGACGATGAGAAAATTCTGACGAAATTTTGTGATTTTTTGTGTACTTTTACTCGAGTTCTATAATTAGTGAGAAAACTCCTGAGTTCAGGTGAGAAAAGCGAACATATATTCCTACTCCAACACTGTATAGGAAACTCCTGAGCTCAGCTGAGAAAAGCGAACATATATTCCTACTCCAACACCGTATAGAAAACTCCTGAGCTCAGGTGAGGAAAGCGAATATATATTCCTACTCCAACACTGAATAGGAAACTCCTGAGCTCAGCTGAGGAAAGCGAACATATATTTCTACTCCAACACTGAGCTCAGGAGTTTCCTCACTAATTATAGAATTCGGGTAGAAGTGTACAGAAACCAATGAGAATTTTTTCCATTGTCACCAACACATGCGCATATTTTCCCTTTCCTCAGTTGATTCTTTCTTCACTCGAGTACTTGGCGACTGACGTTCTCACTGTTGTGGCGAAAACGTAAGTAAACACGTCTCGATCTACAGTGGAGCAGTGTTGAAATATATGCTCGCTTTCCTCAGCTGAGCTCAATATTTTCCTCGATGATTATAGAAGTTTACACGCGAATTTGGGTAGAAGTATTCATGAAACCACGAAAAAATTCCAAAAATTTTCTCGAAATTCGCAAATTGTCAGCAACCTGTGTAAAACTTCCTACACTACAG
>NW_003210458.1:12162-17337 GCF_000006405.1 Perkinsus marinus ATCC 50983 | reverse complement strand
TTTGCATTCATCAGGTTCGCACTTGCTGACCTTTGTACGGCCATTTTGTCATCTGAGCGTCATCGGAAGAAGAACCCATCTTCTGCAAGGGGAGAACTCGCATATGAAAGTATCATTGCGGAGTTACTCGCTGACAAAGAAAAACTTTCTGCAAATGATCTGGCGCAAGCTCTTCGGGGGCTCTCGATCGCGTATGGAAGAGTACCTGAGCGGTTCGATGGCATTGAGAATTTGGTGAGTTATTGGTTTTTATAGGAGACCACCTCTTTGAATGAGAGTTGATTTCAAGCTGGTGTGGTATGTCTTGTTGGAAATATCGACAACTCGACGAGAGCTGTTGATATGGAATAGCATGCTGAGAAAAGTTGGAGAACAACTCCTGACATAGCCGAGAAATTACAGCTTGGGACTTTGCAGGCTTGCATCCCGATGATGTTTTTGAGTTGTTGTTGTTGTTGTTGTATATGTTGTTGTATATGTTGTTGTTGTATATGTTGTTGTTGTTGTTGTTGTTGTTGTTGTTGTTGTTGTTGTTGTTGCTGTTGTATATGTTGTTGTTGTATATGTTGTATATGTTGTATATGTTGTATATGTTGTTGTTGTATATGTTGTTGTTGTTGTTGTTGTTGTTGCTGTTGTATATGTTGTTGTTGTATATGTTGTATATGTTGTTGTTGTATATGTTGTATATGTTGTTGTTGTATATGTTGTTGTTGTTGTTGTTGTATATGTTGTTGTTGTTGTTGTTGTTGTTGTTGTTGTTGTTGTTGTTGTTGTTGCTGTTGTATATGTTGTTGTTGTATATGTTGTATATGTTGTATATGTTGTATATGTTGTTGTTGTATATGTTGTTGTTGTTGTTGTTGTTGTTGCTGTTGTATATGTTGTTGTTGTATATGTTGTATATGTTGTATATGTTGTTGTTGTATATGTTGTTGTTGTTGCTGTTGTATATGTTGTTGTTGTATATGTTGTATATGTTGTATATGTTGTTGTTGTATATGTTGTTGTTGTTGTTGTATATGTTGTTGTTGTTGTTGTTGCTGTTGCTGTTGTATATGTTCTTGTTGTATATGTTGTATATGTTGTATATGTTGTATATGTTGTTGTTGTTGTCGTATATGTTGTTGTTAACGTTATGAATCTTCCTAAATTGCCTAGACTTGGTTTCAATAGACCAGTGAGATTGTGAAACGTCCGAGCTTCGAAAGGAGCACACTAAGCGAGCTCCACCCCTTCATCACGAAGACCTACTTAACATAGCGTGTAGAGAAATCGCGAGTAGTTTGTTTCGGCATACACGCAGTAGACGCGGTTGTTAAGCTATGATAAATATAGTAATTTTCGAGCAGACAGATGAATTTTCAAAGTTATGAAAGACAATTGTGTAAAACATTTTCTCCTACTCTGCACGTGACAAGTTGATGTAAATATGTTTGTTCGCAATATGTTCTACATGCGTTTTTGACATGTACACGTTTTCACGCGTTTTATGGAGTTTCAGCCTAGTGATATGAAAAACATATTTCATGACTAGTGCATATCACCGCGAATATCGCGTTTTTCACAGAGTATTACGCCACTTCACGTAAAACGGGTGAAACTCCTATATATGCGTTTTTACATGGAGTATTATGTCACTTCACGTAGAGCGGGTGAACTTGAAATTAGTTATCGTTGAAAAAAACAGAAATTTTCTGTAATTTCGAAATGAGAAAATTCCGTGGATATCCTAGAGGACTATCGTTTACATTTCTTCAGCTGAGCTCGGGAGTTTACTCACTTTTTTATAATGGAGTTTCACCCTAGTGATATGGAAAACACTAGTGGAAAAATATATTTCACGACTATTGCAAGGCGGAAATATCGCGTTTTTCACGGAGTTTTACGCCACTTCACGTAAAACGGGTTGTGAAACTCCAATGGATAGAAATGTTACCAACACGAAAAAGAAGCGGAAAAAAACTAGAAAAAAATTTCCTGGGAAAAAATTATGGTGAAAATAATAGTTAAATTTTTCTCCACAATTTAGGCTGAAGCGTTGTTGGCATGTAAAGAGCCCCCAAGAGCCCTGGCGTTTAGCGTGGCTTCGCTCATCGACTTGAATTTACCAAACCATGCATATCAACTTTTAAGGAAGCATCTGGACGTTACGGAAAAGGTAGGAAGTGAAAACTTTTTTCCAAGTCAGTGTTGGAGGAATATATGTGTTATGCCAGTGAGCAAATGATGCACATCGTGAAACGCTTCGCTCCGCTGTGGCCGAGACGAAGCGATTCCAACATGAAATCTATGGACGCCTTTCTCACGTATTGAGTCTGATGCCTATCAACTATCCTGACTGGCATAACAATATGTTTACGTACGAATTACGGTAGAAGTGTGCGAAAATAATAGAGAATTTCCCTAGGATTTTTCATATTGTCACCAACACGTGTTGATATTGGAGGAATATATGTTCGCTTTCCTCAGCTGAGCCTAGGAGTTTCCTCGCTAATTATATTTCCAAAGAAAAGAATGAAAATTTCCGCTAAATTTTCCCACAATTTTCATATTGTCACCAACACATGTAGTTGACCATATGCATATTTTTTCATGCTGATTTTTCCCCTCAGAGAAAAATCCGATCTACTCGAAATGCAGTTGAAATTATACGAGTTATGACGAGATTGAAAAGCAGTGAAGACAGAAAGTGGTGGCGTGCAGCAGTAGATACGCTTTACTGTGATGTGGTATGAGCTGTCGTGATGAGATTTAGTGACAGACTCTGGATTTAGGTGACAGGTCTGGCTTCCCTGAACACCACCCAAGCACTGATTCTACTGCGAGCAATAACTGAGGGGCGCACAAGTAGAGTGTATCCTAGTAAAGAACTATATAAGGGGATTGTGCCCTTGCTGATGATGGAAATTTTGCGAGAAATCAGTAAGAATTTTTACCATTTTTCCCCTGATTTTGAATTTTCCGACGCGTTTTTTAAAGATTTTCTTGTTGTTTACGTAAGTGGCATGGCGCCGAAAAAGGGCTCATCCGTTGTAATTTTCTGGCGAGTGACGGTTGGTGAATATATTATTTGGGGTTGAAATCTGCATAGTAGTTTTATTAGCAGACGAAATTTCAATTGTTTACTTTTTTCCTCTAATTTTGAATTTTTTCCCGCTTTTTCCCAGCTTTTGGGAGGGGAAAATTGCGATGAAAATATTCTGGAATTCCTATCAGAGTTTCGGATTTGTGTTATTCTTGGAAATGTCAACATTGCTATGAACATGTGATGTGACAAAAGTTACCTTTCCGAGACTGTGATAGCGACAAGTTGTTCACTATCATTAATCCCGGAATAGAAAAAACGACGCACATTCTCCACATTTGCATATCAAATTGGCATGCACTGTATTGTTATTAAACATAAACAATGTTAACAATGGCTATGAACATGTGATGTGATAAAAGGAACCTTTCGAGACTGTGATAGCGACAAGTTGTTCACTTTCATTAATCCCGGAATAGAAAAAAACGCACATTTTCCACATTTGCGTATCATTTTCAGGAACTCTCCCACCAAGTACAATAGCATTCACTTTGCGGAGTTGTGTGAAATTGCAATATTGGGATTCGGATTTTCTGGCGGGCGCCTCGAAGGTTTTTCTTGATAAAATGGAGGAGTAAGTAGAGGAAAAAATATGCACATATGAGCATATGACGAAATTTTGGTTGATTTCTGTACATTTCTACCCGAATTCTTGTAAAATTAGTGAGAAAATATGCACATGGTCAACTGCATATGACGAAATTTTGGTTGATTTCTGTACATTTCTACCCGAATTCTTGTAAAATTAGTGAGAAAATATGCACATGCTCGACGGCTAGGACGAAAAAAATTTCTCAGAATCTCTGAGAGAATTTTCGGAAATTTCGTGTTGGTTTTTATGCACTTCTGCCCTGAGTGGTGTGTGAATTGTTATGATTATTGAGGAAACTCCTGAGCTTAGCTGAGGAAAGCGAACATATATTCCTACTCCAACACTGTATAGGAAACTCCTGAGCTCAGCTGAGGAAAGCGAACATATATTCCTACTCCAACACTGTATAGGAAACTCCTGAGCTCAGCTGAGGGGAGCGAACATATATTCCTACTCCAACACTGTATAGGAAACTCCTGAGCTCAGCTGAGGAAAGCGAACATATATTCCTACTCCAACACTGTATAGGAAACTCCTGAGCTCAGCTGAGGAAAGCGAACATATATTCCTACTCCAACACTGTATAGGAAACTCCTGAGCTCAGCTGAGGAAAGCAAACATATATTCCTACTCCAACACTGTATAGGAAACTCCTGAGCTTAGCTGAGGAAAGCGAACATATATTCCTACTCCAACACTGTATAGAAAACTCCTAAGCTCAGCTGAGGAAAGCGAACATATATTCCTACTCCAACACTGTATAGCAAACTCCTGAGCTCAACTGAGGAAAGCGAACATATATTCCTACTCCGACACTGTATAGGAAACTCCTGAGCTCAGCTGAGGAAAGCAAACATATATTCCTGAGCTCAGCTGAGGAAAGCGAACATATATTCCTACTCCAACACTGTATAGGAAACTCCTGAGCTCAGCTGAGGAAAGCGAGCATATATTCCTACTCCAACACTGTATAGGAAACTCCTGAGCTCAGCTGAGGAAAGCGAGCATATATTCCTACTCCAACACTGTATAGGAAACTCCTGAGCTCAGCTGAGGAAAGCGAACATATATTCCTACTCCAACACTGTATAGGAAACTCCTGAGCTTAGCTGAGGAAAGCGAACATATATTCCTACTCCAACACTGTATAGGAAACTCCTGAGCTCAGCTGAGGAAAGCAAACATATATTCCTACTCCAACACTGTATAGGAAACTCCTAAGCTCAGCTGAGGAAAGCGAACATATATTCCTACTCCAACACTGTCTAGCAAACTCCTGAGCTCAACTGAGGAAAGCGAACATATATTCCTACTCCAACACTGTATAGGAAACTCCTGAGCTCAGCAGCTGAGGAAATCGATTACATATATTCCTACTCCGACACTGCTTACTCCACGAGATTTCCCCTCAGCAACCGAATCTCTCTCGAGAGCCAGAAGAAAATCCTCCAACTCGTTCCTTTTTGATGCACTTTTTTCCGAAACGATTGAAACC
>NW_003210458.1:0-12062 GCF_000006405.1 Perkinsus marinus ATCC 50983 | reverse complement strand
AAATTTATACACGATTTGTGGGTAGAAGTGTACAATAATTTTTTCGTAATTTTTTCAGAATTTTCATCTTTTTATAAACACATTGTAGTTGACCATGTGCATATAAGTTCACAGTGGGTTCTCTTCAAAAGGTCAGAAGATTTGATACCGTACAGAGGAAAAATTCATCTAGATAAATCGATCGCGTGATCGATTTCGCCAAGTAATCTCACACGAATCTTCCGTATGGAAAAATAATATATTTTCAAGGATTCCTCGGAAATGAATTTTTCGCGTATTTGCGTTTTTGCAAACAAAAACACACGTCAAGTACAGTACGTGTGAATTTGATCGATGCAAATGTGTGTTATTTTGTAGGACAAATTATAGTGAACAAGTTGTCGCTATCATCACAGTCCCAAACGGGTACTTTCATCACAACATATGTTCATAGCCATTGTTATTTCGGCGTTTCACCCGTTTTACGCGAAGTGGCATAAAACTTTGTGAAAAACCCGATATTCGCGGTGATATGCAGTAGTTGTGAAATATGTTTTTCACATCACTAGGATGAAACTCCATTGTATATGCTATATAGTTTAATCTCGGAAAATAACACACATTTGCATATCAAATTTACTCGTTGATATCAGGCACAGTTCGGATGGGCTCCTCGAGGACCCCCCTTTGGAAGATTTCTCAACACTAGCTGACGGGATCACCAAGGAATTGCCAAGTTCACTGATCCGCGATGATTTTTCTAATGCTGATATTATTGTTTTGATACTCGGGTAAGGAGCCTTCAGTGTGGGGGAGGGGTATAGGTGTTGGTGACAATATGAAAATTCTGAGGATTTTTTTTTGAAATTCTCATTGATTTCTGTACATTCCTATTAGAATTTGTATGTAAACTCATTAAATTAGTGAGGAAATTCCTGAACTCGGCTGAGGAAAGCGAACACATATTTCAGCACTGGTGACACGATGTGAATCTTGGAGTAGGAATATATGTTCGCTTTCCTCAGCTGAGCTCAGGAGTTTCCTATACAGTGTTGGAGTAGGAATATATGTTCGCTTTCCTCAGCTGAGCTCAGGAGTTTCCTATACAGTGTTGGAGTAGGAATATATGTTCGCTTTCCTCACCTGAGCTCAGGAGTTTCCTATACAGTGTTGGAGTAGGAATATATGTTCGCTTTCCTCACCTGAGCTCAGGAGTTTCCTATACAGTGTTGGAGTAGGAATATATGTTCGATTTTCTCAGCTGAGCTCAGGAGTTTCCTATACAGTGTTGGAGTAGGAATATAAGTTCGCTTTCCTCAGCTGAGCTCAGGAGTTTCCTATACAGTGTTGGAGTAGGAATATATGTTCGTTTTCCTCAGCTGAGCTCAGGAGTTTCCTATACAGTGTTGGAGTAGGAATATATGTTCGCTTTCCTCAGCTGAGCTCAGGAGTTTCCTATACAGTGTTGGAGTAGGAATATATGTTCGCTTTCCTCAGCTGAGCTCACGAGTTTCCTATACAGTGTTGGAGTAGGAATATATGTTCGCTTTCCTCACCTGAGCTCAGAAGTTTCCTGTACAGTGTTGGAGTTTCACCCGTTTCACGTGAAGTGGCGTACTACTCTGTGAAAAGCGCGATATTCGCGGTGCTATGCACTAGTCGTGAAGTATATTTTTCACTGGTGTTTTTCATATCACTAGGGTCAAGAAACTCCAGTGGTGAGAGAATTGGGGTAGAAGTTCAACGAGAATTTCCTCAGAATTTCCATATTTTCACCAACACATGGAGTTGCAGTATTAGAACATATGTTCGCTTTCCTCAGCTGCTGAGCTCAGAAGTTTTATTAGTAATTATGGAATTCAGATAGAACTGCACAGAAATCGATGAATAGTTTCCAAAAAAATACCTCAGAAATTCTTTTTTTTCTCATTAACACATGTGCATATTTTTCCTGCACACTGTCGGGCGATGTGAACTGATTTAGGTATTCAAGACTATCACAAGCTGGTCGGAGTCCAGAAGATTCTAAAACTGCTGTATTAGCCTTGCATAGAGCCATGTGAGATAGATGTAGAGTGTGTGCCAATTCGATATGCAAATGTGTGTTATTTTAATGATCATATGCATTGGAGTTTCACCCGTTTCACATGAGATGGCGTAAAACTCTGTGAAAAAACCGATATTTGCGGTATGCAGTAGTCGTGAAATATATTTTCTACTAGTGTTTTTCGTATCACGGTCGTAAAACTCCAATGTAAAAATGGCTATGAACATATGTTGTGATGAAAGTACCCGTTTGGGACTGTGATGATAGCGACAACTTGTTCACTATAATGTGTACAGTGCGTGCCAATTTGATATGCAAATGTGGAGAATGTGCGTCGTTTTCCATTTCGGGATTAATGATAGTGAACAACTTGTCGCTATCACAGTCTCGAAAGGTTACTTTTATCACATCACATGTTCATAGCAATGTTAATATTGTTTATGCGATATAGTTTAATCTCGGAGAATAACACACATTTGCATATCAAATTGAAACACACTCTAGTTTCACCCGTGATATGAAAAACAGTAATAAGAAACATATTTTACATTCGTGTTATCGGTCGCAGAAACATATACATCTTATAAATCACATGGAGTAATACTAGGCCTTCGTGACGAAGGGGCAGAGCTCACTGAGTCCACGTCCATGGACTCTATCGATGAATTTTACATAGGTCCCCGGTTCGATCCGCGGGTAGGACATTTCTCCATCATTAAAGTTTTTCGAGCTGTTCGCATAATCGAGTTTCCCGATTTTCCTCAACACCTCCGCATATAGAGGAGTCGTTTGATCTATCTGATAGTCTCCCACGCTTCGTAGTTAAGCCAGAATAATTCTGCACGCACGCACAACGCGAAAGTGCCTGTTGTTGCGGTATATGCTCCGCTCGCTCCGTAATTTTACCACTTCACGTTGAACAAGTGAAATTTTATTGTATGTGTTTGTCATCAGATATGGACGTATGAATTCCCTCGATCTGTCGAGTATGTGTTTCTCCTGGTTTCTGATAGCAGTCTCCGAGCTCTCGGACCCAGCACTACAAGGACCTATTGCTCTAGCCACAGCTCAGAAGGTATGCAAAATATATAATGCAGTTTCACGACCGTGATAGTGGAAAACACATTTCAAATTTCACCTCACGAAAAACAACTGTGTGATCGGTCACTCAATGGAGTATTAATCCACTTTACGTTAAACGGGTGAAACTCTATTGGGACTTCGCGTATTTTCACTACGTTCGTTCGTTTTAATTATTTCTCAACGACTACACCAGTTGAGCTCTCGAGACACATACCATTCGGAAGAGTGTAGTTCATGTACCCTACAAAGATATTAAAATACTCTCATACCCGCCCTTTATCGTGTATTGGCCGCGAACGGAAAAATGCCCTCGCCGAGAATTGAACCCGCGACCGTTATAAACTCCCTGAGCGTCGTTTCTTCGCATCGAAGGCGTATTAGTTATCGCTAGCACAGTATTGATGTATATTTTTCGGTTTTTCCAGCTCACACGATTTTGTGTAAAAACTGACAAGAAAATCTCGGAATTTTCAATTTTTTTGCAAATTTTCCTAAAAATGACATTCAGATTTCCCAGCCAGGAATAGTAGTGAGAACTCAAGATGCTGCTAACGTAATTTTAGCACTGCAGAAAAGCACTTCAGGTGAGTTTTTTTCCGATAGTGAAAGTTTTGAGTTTTTTGTATGGTAGGGATAAAAGACATTGAAAAATTGGTGAGAGAACCTTTGCGAGTAGCATGCATGAAAGCCATAGTTGACAAGTCTGGAGGGAAGGAGGAAAGTAAGATTGGAGTTTTACTCGTTTTACGTGAAGTGGCGTTAAACTCGGTGAAGAACGCGATATGCAAAAGTTGTGAAATATGTTTTTCACTAGTGTTTTTCATATCACTAGAGTCAAGAAACTCCATTGATGAAAATTTTATAGTGTGTATGGATTTGATATGCAAATGTGTGTTATTTTCCGAGATTAATGAGAATCAATTTGAAACTATATCGCATATACAATGGAGTTTTTTGACACTAGTGATATGAAAAAAACTAGTTGAAAAAAAAATTTATTTCACGACTAGTGCATATCACCGCGAATATCGGATTTTCCACAGAGTATTACGCTACTTTACGCAGAACGGGTGAAACTCCAATGTAACAATGGCTATGAACATGTGTTGTGATGAAAGTACCCGTTTGGGACTGTGATGATAGCGACAACTTGTTCACTATAATTTGTCCTACAAAATAACACACATTTGCATCGATCAAATTTTCACGCGAGTTTGAAACTTTCAACCAGTAATAGAGGGAAAAATGTTCGCTTTCCTCAGCCGAGCTCAGGAGTTTCCTCACTAATTGTAGAAGAATTCGCGTAGAAATTTACAAAAATCTATGAACATTTTCCCAAAATTTTCTAAATTTTACATTGTGCTCCTCTCAGTCAACTACTGCGACCATCTCCTCACGTTAGCGATGGCGGGTCCGGAGGCTCTGAGGCTTGACTCTGAGCAAATCGGCGAAATAGTGTCAATTTTGGTTGAGCGAATATCTGAGTTATCACAGCAACAACAAGTGAGGTGAGTAACAGTGTTGGAAGTAGATGTGTTTTTATTGTGGTATGGTAGAAAATGTGAAAAATATAATTTTTTTTAATTTATGAAAAATATGTGAAATAAATATTTTGTGAAGATAGGATTGTTGGTGAGAATTCTGGGGAAATTTTGGGCGAAATTTTCGTCGGTTTTGGGTAAACGTATATTCTTCCAACGTCTACATGTGTCGGTGACAATATGAAATTCCGTGAAAATTTTTTGCGCGAAATTTTCGTCGGTTTTTTGGTACACTTCTACCCGAATCCGTATGTAAACGTATATTCTTCCAACGTCTACATGTGTCGGTGACAATATGAAATTCCGAGAAAATTTCGGGTGAATTTTTCGTTGGTTTTTTGGTACGTTTATACCGGAATTGGTACGAATGAAAAAATTCACTGAATTTTCTTTTACAATTTTAATATTTTCATCAACACATGTAGTTGACCATATGCATATTTTTCACTCCATAGTGGTAGGTGTCTTATGAGTTTCACAAGGATGCTGAGACGATACGGTGACAGCAGAAAGGAGGAGTTGTTGTTGGCTATAGTAAAAGTAAGGTGCATGTGGAGAATGTGCGTCGTTTTCTATTCCGGGATTAATGATAGTGAACAACTTGTCGCTATCACAGTCTCGAAAGGTTACTTTTATCACATCACATGTTCATAGCAATGTTAATATTGTTTATGCGATATAGTTTAATCTCGGAGAATAACACACATTTGCATCGATCAAATCGAAACACACTGTATGTCAGGTTCAGGAAATGCTTTTGCCATCGACATCGAATTTGCGAACTAAAAGTAAGAAACTGGGAAAAAAGGAAAATTAAGCTTTTGTGAAAATCTGTGGGATTGGGAAAATTGAATCGTAACAGTGTTGGAGTAGGAATATATGTTCGCTTTCCTCACCTGAGCTCAGGAGTTTCCTATACAGTGTTGGAGTAGGAATATATGTTCGCTTTCCTCACCTGAGCTCAGGAGTTTCCTATACAGTGTTGGAGTAGGAATATATGTTCGCTTCCCTCAGCTGAGCTCAGGAGTTTCCTATACAGTGTTGGAGTAGGAATATATGTGCGCTTTCCTCATCTGAGCTCGAGAGTTTACATACGAGTTGGGGTAGAAGTGTACAGAAACCAATAAGAGTTTCTCGGAATTTTCAGACACATGTAGTTGACCATATGCATATTTTTCCGCACAGGTTCCGATTTGCTAGCATTGTGTTGGTCACAGTTGAAGCTCACGCAGTACCTCACTCGTAGTGGCGATAGTCTTAGCGGAGAAAATCGCAAGTGAGATGAATTTTGTGATGATTTCGAATTGACTTTATGACAGGTTTTTGGGTCGACTGCGACGGACGATGCATCACGCGGTAGAGCAAAGGAGAATACCATGGCCTGAACTTTGCGAAAATATACAGGTCTGTTTTTTTGGAAAATATTCTAGTTTTCCCGAGATTTTTTTCTTCATTTTTAACATCAATTTTCCCTTTTTTTCTGATTTTTTTGGGAAAAAAATCCCGAAATTTTACTTCAAGTGGAGTTGAAATCGATCGTGGGGGTAGTTGTTGCTCAGTGTAAGGGCATACCCGTGTGATCGATAACGTACGAGTAATAACAGTAGAGTTTCTTGACCCTAGTGTTATGAAAAACACTTGTGAAAAATATATTTCGCGACTACTGCATATCACCGCGAATATCGCGCCACTTCACGTGAAACGGGTGAAACTCCAGTGTTGAGAATATATGTTTGATTTCTTCAGCTGAGCTCCTCATTAGAGTTTCACCTTAGTGATATGAAAAACAAAAACAAGCGAAAAACATATTTCGTATTTCAGTTGGAGATAAACGCGTGAGATGCTGCGGGTTTCTCACGTGAAACGGAGTGATATCTCCGGTGTAATTCGCGAAGTGTTTTTCAATGCGAATATCGCGTTTTTCACATCACGTAAAACGGGTGAAACTCCAAGGGAATTTAGGGCAGAGGTTTTTTTACGTCAGCGAAAACTTTTACTGTATAAATTGATTATACTAATGTTGCCAGTTACTGCACAGTGCTGGAGTGTTCGATAGCCTCTCATACGAGGCACGGTCGGAGTTGTGGAGGTCTGCATCATATCGGCAGAAGAAGGGTGTGCCTCGACCAGAACGGAGGGAAGGCCTCCTCAGAGCTGGCGTGGTGAGTTGGTTTGATATACGTACAGTGTGTGTGAATTTGATATGCAAATGTGTGTTATTTCTTTTTCGAGATTAAACTATATCGCATATACAATGTAACAATGGCTATGAACATATGTTGTGATGAAAGTACCCGTTTGGGACTGTGATGATAGCGACAACTTGTTCACTATAATTTGTCCTACAAAATAACACACATTTGCATATCAAATTCACATATATACTGTATATTTCAGGAATACATATATTCCAACACCGCAACTGCCAGTGTTCGATGAATATATGTTCCCTTTCTGCACCTGAGCTCAGGAGTTTCCTCACTAATTATAGAATTCGGGTAGAAGTGTACAGAAACCAATAAGATTTCCCCTAAAATTTCTTCGGAATTCTCATATTGTCACCAACACATGCAGTTGAGCATGCGCGTAGTTCTTTCCTGGCCGCACTGTTGTTGTGATAGTTGGAAGAAAGTCAAAGACCGATGTCAATCATTCGAAGTGTGAATATATCTAAGCGAACTTTGTAGGGCTTCGAATGGTGTTAGTTTTACTGGTTTTTGATCGCAAAATATGAGGAGTGTATTTTTCTTGAAGAAAATTGAGAAATATTTCGACTGCAATAGGAGGTGAATCAAGTGATGTGCTATGATCATATGGTAGAGTGGGACAATAGTGAGGGCGAGCGAAATAATGCATCTCGGCTTAGCACTGGAGTGTGGTGGGAAAATATGCATATGGTCAACTACATGTGTTGGTGAGAATATGAAAATTGTGAGAGGAAATTTTGGGAAATTCTTGTTGGTTTCTGTACACTTTTACCCGAACTATTGTATAAAAAGTGAGGAAGCTCCTGAGCTCAGCTGAGGGATGCGGACATATATACCAACACTCGCACTGAGACAATACTTTTGTAGTGTGCGCCCCTCCTTGCAGGACCCTCGGAGTGGCTTGAAGGGTCTGCATAAGAAATTCAGAACGCCTGCAGTGACGAAGTAGGGATTTGACGTGTTTGAATTTTTGTTATTTTTCCGCGTTAGGCACGCCCATTTCCAAATCGCTGAGAACAAACTCGTAGAGGAAAAGACGGAGCCAGAGGAGGAGGAGTTGTTTCACAAGGTTGGTATTTTATTCGTGAAGTATTCTCGTGTATAACGACTTGATGCCATATTATGAGTTATAGTAGTGATTTATATAGTAAATCGATCGGCTGATCGATACGGGATAATATGTAGCTGAACGCGAAATAGTATGTGTGAAATTGATATGCAAATGTGTGTTATTTTGTAGGACAAATTATAGTGAACAAGTTGTCGCTATCATCACAGTCCCAAACGGGTACTTTCATCACAACATATGTTCATAGCCATTGTTACATTGTATATGCGATATAGTTTAATCTCGGAAAAAATACCACACATCGAATCGACACACACTGTAGTTGTCTGATTTGGATTCGTCACAAGAATTTAACTAGGGTATTATACGAATATATCCCATATGTGCCATTGGTTGTCAGGATCGAATATATGGCAGTATGGAACCGTCTGGGAAGATCCCGGCTCAGTCGTTTATAGAGCAAGTCCGGCGCTTGAGGGAACAAGAAGATCGAGGCCTCGGGTGAATACATCATGAATTATGACTACTGCTTGTTACACGTTTCTGAGTCTTGTTATTTCTTTTGTTGGTGATAAGTACGACGAGGGGTAAGTCAATAAATGAACGACGATGAACAGTACTGTGTGATAACTTCACCCCAATCTCGATTAATCTCGAGAGGGGTCGAAAAAGATGTTCGTGAAAAATGAGATATCTTGCTGAACTTTGAAGACCCTCCGAGACATAGGATTTGAGTGCTACTCAGTGCGTGTCTACATCCTCTTGGGTACTTGCTACCGGAGGTGATGGAATTGGGATAAAATAATAAAGCTCCTTCTGCCCGTGACCATAGCATTTCTGAAGTGCGAATTGCTAGCAAAGCGACGCGATATCACCCTTGTTAACCCTTATTATCAGAAACCTTTTAGCCATACCATGAAAGAGCTCACTCATCTAATGGGAACTTCATATTGTGATTTTAAGACCCCACCTCGGGCGTGGATGATATCAGCAGCAAGTCCGGCTTTGCGGCCTGAAGTTGATTTTTTCCGATTCAATTCCAATCACCTGAGAGAGGGAATTTCACCAAGAAATACAATATCAAGTTGAGCAGCAAGCTGATAGAATATTCGATGACTACATACACGCATGCTTTTAGCATAGGATCGTCCTGACAATCTCAAGTGTGTCCTATCAGTGGCTAGCAGGATGTAGTCTAATATATGTGTGGTCGCCTTATCAAATCAATAGGGCGAAATTGTGGTGTTATAAAACACACAACGAGCGTAACTGACCTTGTGGAAACTCATCAAGTCGATTACCTCGTACCGTCTTGACGAAATAAATTCGATAAGGAGTTACCAGATTGGATTTCCATACAGGTTTCACAGTCCAACGAAAAGACAAGTTCCTCATCGCTCAAAACGATAACAATAATTCCCATAGAATTGGACCATTGCAAGTTGGCATCGCGAAACGTCTTTCTAGATTTCTCGTGTCACCACACGCCGATGACTATAATGCAACAGTTGCTAACAAGTCATCACTAATTTATATCATGGATATATTCACCCAATCTTGATCTGGCATATATATTATCTAGGTATATGAGTACTCGAACTCAAACACTTGCAATTGACATAACTAAGGGAACGCAAAACGACTTTGTTTTTCTAAGAAGCCGCGCCTTTAAATTTCCGAGTAATAATTATCGTGGTACTTATCAACAACCGCTATTATTTATCGTGTAAATAATTCGATTTAATCGTTCGATTTATCAGTATTCGGTACTCTTCGCGTTTCTTTCTAGATAAATGCAATGAGGTAGACTAATCCTTGACTAAGGAAGGATACTGCGCTCAAGTTGGGGTTGAACCCCAGCCTGATGTCGTGAGACATATCGCGATAACAATAAGCCAACTCCTTCGATACATAGCGTGTATTACACGCATGCACATAGGGCGGCGCACAACATCGTAGGTTCGCCTGGTACTTTGTAAGAGCTCAGGGATACGCATATGCGAGTTGAGGAAGCCACGGGGTACTCCGTAGTACCTAGTACTCCGAACACCCGAACACATAGCTGAGGCCCTGATGCATCGTGCACTGGGAGGACAGTGGCGATGGGAGGTACATCCATTACAGCTAAAAACATTCGTGTAACTCAAATGTTGGCCTTTCAACTACTCCTCGCAGTTGTAAGTTACTCGGCAGTTACAACTTGTAACTGCCGAGTACGACGGATCTCAGGTGAAGGACATGTTCGAAGCCTACAAGGAGAAGTAAGGGGTCATCTAACTGGTCGGTTATCACATATACGAAAGTATTTTTGTGTGGCCAGATTTGGACACAACTTCGATGCACAAGACGATTCCCGTATGGAGATTTTTGCAGATAACCTCCGCTACATAGAAGAGGGGGATGCCAAAGGTGGGGTCATCTGACTAATTCTTGACTAAGGAAGGACACTGCGCTCAAGTTGGAGTTGAACCCCAGCCTGATGTCGTGAGACATATCGTGATAACAATAAGCCAACTCCTTCGATACATAGCGTGTATTACACGCATGTACATAGGGCGGCGCATAACATCGTAGGTTCGCCTGGTACTTTGTAAGAGCTCAGGGATACGCATATGCGAGTTGAGGAAGCCACGCGATACTCCGTATTACATAGTACTCCGAATACCAGAACACATAGCTGAGGCCCCGATGCATCATGCACTGGGAGGACAGTGGCGATGGGAGGTACATCCATTGCAGTTGAAGTCATTTGTGTAACTCAAATGTTGGCCTTTCAACTACTCCTCGCAGTTGTAACTGCCGAGTACGGCGGATCTCAGGTGAAGGACATGTTCGAAGCCTACAAGGAGAAGTAAGGGTCACCTCACTGGCCGGTTATCGCATACGAAAGTATTTTCGTGTGGCCAGATTTGGACACAACTTCGATGCACAAGATGATTCCCGTATGAAGATTTTCGCAGATAACCTCCGCTACATAGAAGAGGAGAATGCTAAAGGTGGGCTCATCTGGTTGAGGATACCTATTCAAGTTGACGTAAGAGTATCACCTGCAGGTCTGCCCTACAAGCTCAAGGTGACTCCATTCGCTCATCTGACCAATGCCGAGTTTAGAATGACCAGACTCGCGACAATGCCGAAGGCTAGAAGCTTTACCGGTAGCACCAATCATCGCAGCTATTCCTCTTTTACTGATCCTGAAGATCAGATCCTCATCTACTGCGCAAATCTTCCTTCAGTAAACGAAGCGAACACCGTTGGTTATGAGGGCTCCATTGAAGAGCTTCCCGCAGCTGTCAACTATGTTGCCAAAGGCTGGGTTACGGGTGTTAAAGATCAAGGCTTTTGCGGAAGTTGCTGGGCCTTCTCAGCTACTGGTGGTATACTTTCGCTGGCCCGCGCTGATAACTTTCGAGGTTATCGTCAACAGGTGCCCTTGAGGCTCTTCACAAGAATCTTACTGGGGATCTCGTGCCACTCTCGGAGGAGCAGTTAATCGACTGCAGCTTTATCGATTATGGGAATGCGTGAGTACCTCGATTGTAGCCTACTTGTATACGACTCTTCGACACTTCAGGGGGTGTTTGGGTGGAGACATGTCCAACTCATTCGAATACGTGGCGGATCACGGTATCGCTTCGGAGAAGGATTATCCATATACATCAACTAATTCTGGGTATTCAACTCCTTCTCCCTGTCAGCACGATCATACGGCCATAATCGCGGTGAGTTCAGCAATGTTCATCCGCTGAGCTTTTGATCCACCCAATCCTCAGCCCCATTCCACATGGTATGTGAACGTGACAAAAGCCTCAAAGCCCGCCCTTCTGGCAGCGATAGCCTTGAGTGGGCCAGTCAGTGTCGCCATTGATGCGGGATCGAGAGCCTTCCAACACTATGGCGGAGGGGTTTTCAATTGTACGGTGACATGATACTGTCATGCTCCCATGTGGAATGCTTTTCGGTTTCAGCTCCGTGCAATACGACATTGGATCATGGTGTTCTCGCAGTTGGCTATGACTTGGAAGCAATTGAGCCGTGAGTTCATCACTCGTCATGAGCGATCGCACTCGACGAATTAATACGCTGATCAGTTACTATCTTGTAAAGAACTCCTGGGGAGCTTCATGGGGCGACAA
>NW_003208692.1:0-1182 GCF_000006405.1 Perkinsus marinus ATCC 50983 | reverse complement strand
AGCCGCTAGTAATAAATGAGCTCTGCAGGAAGTGGGCGAAGGGAGGTAAGCCAACAAAGAGGGGAGGGAGTGGGCCAGTTTGGTCTTCCTCAGCTGCCCAGGGCACTAAGTTGGCGGCCTTCTCGGCGCTGTACAATCTGGTGGGGCAAATACTAAAGGGCGGTGTTTCCTCTAAGAAGGGTATTGAAGGGGCTGGGCGGGAGGTTGAGGGCATAATGAGGCGGATGTATAGGGCGTAATGATAGGGGCATGCGAGGGCCTCTCTATAGGTCGCTGCAGATATGTCGTATCGTTGCAGAGGGTGCCTGCCCTCACACATAGGCAGTTGTCGGCTTGTCGGTTCATGGAGAACTGCATTGCTGAGATGCTCACACTGGAGCCCCAGGCCGCCTATCGTATCGCGTTTACGAGTAGTCACCTCTGTCTCTACTTGGGCACGCTGGACGTGGCTCGTATAATAGGTATCCGTCAACTTGGTGTCATATTGCGGTCGGCTATGAAGGCCCAAAGCAAGGGCATCAAGTCGATTACTCCTGGGCAGCCAGCTGGGGGGTCTAAGGCAAGCAAAGCGGCAGCAGGAGGAACAGCTGGTGTGGAGGCGGTGCGTCAACTGTATAGTGTATGCTATGTGAGAAGCTCTGCGGTGTGGGTTGCTGCTATGGAACGCCTACCGGAGCAGTTAAAGGACTTGGTAGTGGACTGGAGGGGCGACTTGTTACGAGTTGTTGTTGGTGTAGTTGCACCCGCTAATGGTGATACTGTTGTCTGCGGCTAAGTCCAAGGAAGGCCACACTGTCTATTTGCCCTTCATGCTGCATATGCTGGAGCTCGCCAACTCTCTAGCCGAAAAGGCTAATGTCTTCGCTCCGCTCACTTCCCTTCTGGTATGGCGCTGGTGATGTACAAGAGCGTTGGTGATCATCTTCTCCAGCTCCGAGGGTTGTCGAACTTAGCGGCTAAGGAAAAGCAGCAGACCAGTACTAGGCGACCAGCCACTGCCTCTACTGACCTGAAGCCGACTCAGGTAAGGCGCTTCGCTCCGCCGCCATTTTCGATGTTTCTGCGTCTTAGGTGGACCTCGTTGTGAGGGTGTCCGAGAGGCAACTTGACAACCGTCCAACTAGCCAGGCTTTGCGGAAGTAAGCTTCTCCTGAACTCTGTGTGTATTCACGACAGTGTACA
>NW_003207860.1:0-1044 GCF_000006405.1 Perkinsus marinus ATCC 50983 | reverse complement strand
TGCTAAAGTTGAGCTCCTCCAACTGCATACGGTAGGCTACTCACCCGCTACCGGCCCCCAAATCCTCGCCTGGACTCGAGTGCGGTGGGCCGAGGCTGGCCTGTTGATGGTAGTGGTCGTAAGACTGGTCCGGAGCTGTTTGGTCTGTGGCTGGAACCTCGGAGCCAGGGGAGGCTTGCTTCCCACATCCAACGAAGTAACAACAACCGACTCAACCTGGGCGGAGGCGCTCACGCCGTTATCTTGTGGAGTACTAGCAACCACAACGAAATCAGTACCGACCAAGGCTGGCCCGGCCCCACCTCGTGACACTAGCTGTGACAGTCCTGGTGACTGCTGGAGCCTCAGCGACGTCGGCCGGTCGGGTATCGTCACGGCCAGTTCTAACCCAAAGTTCACACTTGAGACGAAGAACAGAGAGCTATATTGAACTCACAGATCCTCGATGGACTTCACCGTCCCGTCAATGCCAATTCTTATCCTTCTGACAACACGACCCTCAAGCTCTCTCGGAGGTGGGACGAACCCCGGGAACTGCGTATTCGGGGTCAGGGCCGCGAAGAACTGAACAATGGGGAGCTGCCAGGCACACCGAAAAGCCTCGACTTGCCTGTCGGCCCGGCGCGGTAGCCTCCCGTGAAACGGCCGTAGCCCCGGCAGATGGAAACAACATATTCCCCTTGCCCTCAGCCCCTGCAAAGTAGAAAGGCCACCTGTTGGTCCTGGTCTCGACTTGAGGTGATGGAGGGATCGACAGGCCAGCCGGCTGGGGGGACATGGTCACCTGTCTCGGCGGGGGAGGTTGAGGGGACTACTAATACGAGATTGCTCTGGGAGTTGGCCAACACACATTCCTACGAAGAACACAGGATTGTAGTCACGATGAACCCGAGGTGTATTTTGCAACGACGACGCCATACGTGGCCTCCCTCCGAACTGATACCCAGGCCTGAATGCCTAAGAGGAACCTCAACAGTACGCTGAGGGTCTTCGAGTGATTACCTGGACCACTTCAGTGGCTCGACGTACCACCGGTCGGCCAAG
>NW_003214554.1:0-2420 GCF_000006405.1 Perkinsus marinus ATCC 50983 | reverse complement strand
ACACCAGCACCTTCGGCAGCGTCCTTATCGGATTGCATGTCCCCAACCATCAAGGTACCCAGCCTACGACAGCTCAGACACTACACCACACCAGCTAGTACTGTCGTAGCATACTACCGAGAAGCACCGGCCCATTGCATGGCAGCCTGCAGCATCCCTGGATTCGGTTTCCTCCATTCTTTACTCCATCTCTCATCTCGTGCTGATTCTACTGGACAAGGACCCCAGTTGGCAGATTTACCGCTACTCGGGTCCGCTTTACTCTGGGATAGACATAATGAGCAACATGGTACGTGAAAGGCTGATCACCTGATATCTATACGCAACGAAGATCCTAATGGCCAAACTAGGGTTAATCTCAAGGAGTTGATCCCTTATCTTCGATAACCTTGTCTGAACCTGAGGTTTACATATACTCCAAGCAGCATCAACCCATAGGATACCTTCGCTTCATCAGGAAGATTGCCTGGTTTCCCGAAATGCCCTGATTCCATCCAGTACCGCAGACCCACACCACCTTGATTGGTGACAAGTGCCACTCGTGTTCCAGGACGTATATTAGAGATGAATTCCGTCACGCCAACGGCCAGGGTAGTATTAATATTTGATGTAGTTATGGTCCCGTCAACATCGAAGCAGAGAAGATCAAACCCCTGAGAGTTTACCCATTTCCAAGCTTCTTGATAAGAATCGGCTTTCTCCTCGACTTGTATATTCTGTGACAATCTAAGGTTATTATATTCCTCCTGTATTGCCCGTAACGACTCAATCTGTAGGATATCGCTCTCCCCACACGCCTCCAGCACGGTGTTCCCTTCCTTGTCGAGTACCAGAAGAGCTGGTAGATGCTTGACACGGTAGAAGCACCTCACATGCTGTATATGCCAGTGTGGGCTACTAGCATCAAGCACCAAAACCCGCGACACTAACGTTCCACTCAGAGCATCAGAGTGCAGTAGCGTCTTGCAGGCATACTCGTTCACTATAGATGCGGCAGAGGACGGTTCCAGTGTAGGGATGATAAAAACCTAAACTGAGAAAGCAGTGACGCCCTCCACCTGCAATGTGCACAAGCGAAGATTCACCATGAGTAAACCCGAGTCGGGTAAGCATGCGAGACATTCTCCCAATGGTTGGGGGTTCTCCATAACATGTAGACCCCGAGATGATGCCCAGTTGTGCGCCGCTCGAAGAGATCTACAGGGCAAAGTACAGTATCAACCGGTAGAGAGAGGGGTTAGATCCCCTCGATCCGACATCGTCACTTATTACTTCATCAACAGATCATAATCCTTATCGCTTTGCGAAGGACTTGTAAGGAATACTCGTTCAGAGAAGAGGTCCGGCAGCCACGGGAGTTCTCCTATGGGCCATGGTTTACAGCACTGCCCCTTAGAAGGTGGTACCTGGGGTCCTTCGATGGGCTCTATCAGATACGGAGTGAGGGGCTCATAACGCCCACATTACAAATGGCAGCGTGAGTCGAGGATGTTGGCTATGATCACGATGATGAGCATTCATGGGTTTAGCAATGAAGACACCTAGCTCATAACTGCTTATCTGCAGTGCAGTTCCATTCGATACCTGAGATGAGTCACACCGGCAACGTCTGTTCCACTACATAGGGTCTTGCTAGCTTACGAGTCTACCCCATGCACTCTGTGATAGGTTATGTGAACCCATGTAGATCCAGTCGCTGTTGGGAAGGCTGACCATAGTTTTGCTATGACACAGATACTTCTTGCGATTAGATGGCAGCCATAAGGGTGTCAAAACCTGCTCAAAGACGGCCCCTAGGGATGAACCAAATCGGAGGACCTCCTTACATTCAAGGGGAATTGTCCCCCTTCAAAATGCTTACTCGGGAAGCGTAGGAAGTTGCTACCCCTTTTCCACATGGCTACATCGTATAGGGGCCAAGCAACCCTGATATTGCCATTTAAGGACTTGGATAGGTCGGCCAAGAAACTGGCGGGTAGGAAGCCAATAGAGCTGCATTGGAATAGTATCTCCTCCGAGTGGACATCAGACAGTAGTGCTCTTAGCCTCATATGACCCCAGTTATCTCTATCGTCTCCCTTCCAGTAGCCAGGTGCTGAAGCAATGAGTTCTACTCCCTTAGGGAGCTTCACATTGAACCTCGAGCCAGTCAAAACCTTTACCCAATAGCTCCATAGGGATGAAGAGTCTGGAATGGAACGGAAAAATGTCTCGATGAACCGAGCCAACTGATCTCCAAAGTCGGATGTATGATCAGGTTTGACCCTCTTCCTGGCAGGTGCCTCGAAATCATTAGCCGCTTTAAAATCAGCAACCCAAATGCATTGGCTCACACCTTCCCAGTCTTGAGGAGTCAGGTTGCTGCTACTAATGCATACTCTAAGAGCTTGTGCTCGTTCTATGATTATAAGCTTAGCATG
>NW_003215331.1:0-1133 GCF_000006405.1 Perkinsus marinus ATCC 50983 | reverse complement strand
CGAGGTAGTGCAAGACCAAAACCTTTTGATCGATATTGCGCCATCGCACCTCGCAGAAACCGTTCAACCCATTTTTGTGTCCTCTGGTTTGGCAGAGCGATGCATCACCTCGGCTATGAATCCTGAAGCACTCATCGACAGTTTGGCCGAGTGGTCCAAGGCGCTGGCTTTAGGCGTCAGTCCGAAAGGGCGTGGGTTCGAACCCCACAGCTGTCAGTCTATATACCTGACTGGTCTTATATTAAGAACCGAGACCCTTTCAGAAGCGAGGTAGTGCAAGACCAAAACCTTTTGATCGATATTGTGCCATCGCACCTCGCAGAATCCGTTCAATCCATTTTTTGTGTCCTCTGGTTTGGCAGAGCGATGCATCACCTCGGCTATGAATCTTGAAGCACTCATCGACAGTTTGGCCGAGTGGTCTGAGGCGCTGGCTTCAGGCGTCAGTCCGCAAGGGCGTGGGTTCGAATCTCACAGCTGTCAGTCTATATATCTGACTGGTCTTATATTAAGAACCGAGACCCTTTCAGAAGCGAGGTAGTGCAAGACCAAAACCTTTTGATCGATATTGTGCCATCGCACCTCGCAGAATCCGTTCAATCCATTTTTTGTGTCCTCTGGTTTGGCAGAGCGATGCATCACCTCGGCTATGAATCTTGAAGCACTCATCGACAGTTTGGCCGAGTGGTCTAAGGCGCTGGCTTCAGGCGTCAGTCCGCAAGGGCGTGGGTTCGAATCCCACAGCTGTTAGAAATTTCTTTTCGTGTGATTTGATGAAGAACGCATTCCGCGGAAACGGTTCGAAACCGTTTTTGTGTCATGTCCTATAGTGTAACGCATCTTCTCCGCTATGATTTTTGAAGCACTCATCGACAGTTTGGCCGAGTGGTCTAAGGCGCTGGCTAAAGGCGCCAGTCCGAAAGGGCGTGGGTTCGAACCCCACAGCTGTCAGTCTATATACTTGACTGGTCTTATATTAAGAACCGAGACCCTTTCAGAAGCGAGGTAGTGCAAGACCAAAACCTTTTGATCGATATTGTGCCATCGCACCTCGCAGAATCCGTTCAATCCATTTTTTGTGTCCTCTGGTTTGGCAGAGCGATGCATCACCTCGGCTATGAATCTTGAAGCAC
>NW_003210877.1:0-1409 GCF_000006405.1 Perkinsus marinus ATCC 50983 | reverse complement strand
ATATAGATATTGAGGATAGACATCATATACCCATTCGTGATGCTATATCATCTACTATTTTCTTTACTGAGCTAGTAGTAGTAGTACCGATAAATAGCAGGGATTATAACTGGATGATTGTTGGAGTAGTAGTAGATGTTATATGTTATAACATAATGGTTATATTATAAAGATGATATTGATACCAATCGTCCTGATTTAATAATAAAAATATTGAGAGATGCAGAAGACGATAAGCTCATAAGTATAAATAATGCTAACCTAATTATATATCGTGTTTATTATCATTATAATAATAACTCAATTGTGTAACTTCCAATAAAGGAAACCTTGTAATATTAAGTAATATCATCATCATCGAGTTATTATTCAACTGGTGTATTACTAGATGGCATACCCCATTCGGACCAACTACCATCATACCTGTAATCATAATCATAATATTATATATATTAATGTTATTACAATTTAGTCCCCTTCAATGAGTTAGTATTATTAGCTATACGATTAGCCATTAATAATACAGCAGCACTAACTCCACTGCCACATGTGAATATCAATTCTTCTTTACCTTCTCCCATTAGTAATGATGATATCATGTTCTTATTATTATTTAATAGCATATCCATATTAAAGGATGTAACATCATTTGGTTCCAATACTGTCATGAATGGTATATTGATAGAATAAGGTATATGTCCCTTTCTAAGGTTAGCTCTAGGTTCAGCTACAATACCTAATATTATCGATAATCATCATGTTCATCATGTTCATTATGATGAACAAATAGTTATAATAATACTACCATTAAATCTATCAGCAGGTCTTGCATCTATTATTGATTTATTGTTATTATTATCATGATGATGATTATGAATGATACTATTAACATACTGTAATGTAGCAACATAATCTTCCACTGCTTTCTTAGCTGATACCTCATCAATAAGACTAATATCACCATCTACCATAGTATTATCCATCTTATGCTGCTGACTATCATCATCATCATTCCAACCCCATTGTACATCACCATCAGCAGCTTCCCATGCAATAAGCCCACCTTGAAGGTATCTAATAAGTATTATTATTATAAGAACAGTATAGTAGTAACAATAATAAGCTGAAGTTTCATTAATAGTACACGGTATTTAAACCATAAAGAGTAAAGATCCACCATACCCTTGGTCCAGCAAAACTACCAGGATGAGTATATACAACTAATCTATCCTTCTTGGGATCAATCTAATAATAATAACAAAAATACTAATGATGATACATCAAGTTTACCTTATTATCATGTAACCATTTATTAATAGTTGATGGAGATGGTAACATATGTGGTAATGATGATAAATGCTCATTGGATGTATCACGTATAGTATCAATATCGAATCGTATAGCTCCAG
>NW_003209192.1:0-1154 GCF_000006405.1 Perkinsus marinus ATCC 50983 | reverse complement strand
CGATATGCTTATGATCAATTTCATCCGGTTCTATGGTGTAGTTGGTTAGCACTCAGGACTTTGAATCGTGCGACTCGGGTTCGAATCCCGATAGAACCTTTTTTTCGAATTTTTTCCTGCCATTTCGTGCTGTCCCATCTCCGTTCTCAGATCCTTCCCAGGTGTTGGTGTTGTCCTATGTCAAGATGGTAGGACTCAGTTGAGGCGGCACTTTCCCCAAAAAGTACATCGGCTTGTTTAAGAGGATACGGCTAGTTGATCGGCCAGGGGATTGTGTGTACCAGTCGGACGATGAGTGGCATCGGGCATAGTGCTCGATAAGCGTGCACGTCTGCCAGTCAAGCCTCCTTCTAGCTTACGGTACGAGCCCAGGCTGCCCGGACGGACGTTTTAGCGGCCGCAGCAGCTCATGTCGCCACGCTAGGGTACGGCCCGCCCCCGCCTCTGGTTGGTATCAAACGCGATGCTTCGGTTTCATTAGCACCACGACCAAAGGACAGTTCAGACGACCGGGGCAGGTCTCGGATAAGCTGTTACAATCAGAACGCCAAGTCTCGCCAGGTTCGCTTTCTTGGTCGGGATTCAGCCCACCCTCGCTGCGGCCTGATCAAGGTCTGCCTAGGATGGGCTGCGGCACGACAGTGCCAGGTGCCGGGGACCCTTCGAGTGACCATGCGGGGAGGACAACAATCACTGAGTATTCTACCATTATCATCCATGCAAAACCGCATGAGGTCATGATGATCTCGCAACACTTACAGCTTAATAGCTCCCGTGGAGCATGCAAGTTGAATGTCCGCGGCTGGCAAAGATTGTTTCTCCAGAGCTGTCGGACACTTGAGTTCGTTAATGCTTTGCAGCAGGAGGCATTTCACGGATCAATGCGTATGTCTGAGATTACCTTGGTCCTAGAAGTACCTCTGACAGTTGGGCTCATGGGTACCTATCTCGGTGCCGACTTGGCGTTTGCTTCAGGGGAGAGTAAACTTCCCGAAATGCGATGTACAGTACAGGACGGTAAGTGAAGCTTTCCTACTTGCTCGGCTGCAGATAGCAGCATTAACACAACACTGTTAAGAACAAGGATGACGATCCCGCCGAGTCGAGCGCGAAGTGATTCTCAGTGTATACTTTTTCATGCCTCGTGAATTTCA
>NW_003216351.1:0-1247 GCF_000006405.1 Perkinsus marinus ATCC 50983 | reverse complement strand
ATCAAAGCACGAATTTCCGACTAGTTTGCCTCGGGAATCCTTACCGATGTGCATCCGGATCCAACGGTACGGGCTCGCCACGCAGGAGTGATTTACGAGGCTTCGAAGACTTCTGTCCTCCCGGCATTTTCCTAAACTCTATTAGGTTCGCCAGTGGGTTCACTCTGGTACCTATAAAATAGATAGAAACTCGAGGATGGCCACGACCTACTGCTGGCCAAATCAGCATTCTCTGCGGGGATAAACTCATTCACATTGCGAGTAACAACATCGGGTCTTGGGAGCATCCTGAGGTTGAGCGTGAAAGATACGAAACAGGTAAGCAAATCTACTTATCAAAATCTGGTATTCTTATCGAGCCAGAGCCACCGCCTAGTATGTACGCATCTCTCGGTATAGAACTGAGAGGATCCCCACCACGGCCTCTCCTCTGAGAACAATCAATTCAATTAAGGAACTTCGACATCAAAGGCATCGGTAGGTCACCTCTTCGATTTGAATGATATCATCATCATCATCATCATCATAAATATCATCCCGCTCGTCTTCATCCTCATCGTCGTCGTAGCCATACATTCTCACTCGCTTAGTTTTCTCCTCCTCCTCCTCCACAGGGCCCTGACGAAAACATATTTCAAATACACCAGGGATCGAACCCACGACCTTATGGTCGATATCCACGAACATCCCTCACTAAACTACAGAGACTGACTTTTTCATTGTCTCTCACCGGATCCTCAGCGGCCTTCTCTCGCTTCTCTATAGCCTTGACTAAGATCGAACGCCTCTCCTCCTCAAGAGCCTTCACTCTATCCCTTCGAGTCTCCGACGGCTTTCTCTCATTGAAATCAGCGACCTGCCTCTCCTCATCATCACAACTCGTCCAATTCGACTCACTTTCATCGAAGGCCAACAAACAGCATAATTCGGCGTATACCGATCATCATCAGGAACTACACTCTGACGATCTCTGCCGTTGAGGAAATGCAAGATTGCAAGATTTCACCACAACACCTCACCTGATTCTATCCTCTCGACCCAACGAACGGAACACTGCTGACAAGCGCAGCCTTCTCCTGAGCTTCTTCGGCTTTCGCACAGCCACCACGGGTGCGGACTTCTTCACAGGGGCGGTGGCTTTGACCAACTTTTTCTGTTCGTCTGAATCGCAACGAGTTAAAATACCGGACGTGGGATTCGAACCCGGATGATTAGTAATACTTGTGAAGCGGTGAAATGTAAATACT
>NW_003202015.1:0-590 GCF_000006405.1 Perkinsus marinus ATCC 50983 | reverse complement strand
ATATTACAACTAGTTCGGGTTTCTGAGGAGTTATGATTAGGATTAAGGAGTAGTGACTTCAATATTACAAATCACATGGCTCACCTCAAGAAGCAGTTATGGTATTTTGTCAGAGGCTGTTGAGAAGGAGAAGAGCGAGCCTCCGAGGAGTGGTATGAAAGCCAGCGACTTGATAAAGCAAATGCAGAAAATCCGTAGTGCGCAGCAAGCGGCTAAGCTGAGTGATGCGGCGACTACGGCTGCTTTGGAGGTACGCGTTGGTAGTCGCTTCAGGGGACTGCGAACTACCAGGCAGTAGAGTGCTGCAATAGTGGTTGTAGCAGTGTTGGAATATATGTTCAGCTGAGATCAAGAGTTTATATATGAATTCGGATAGGAATATACAGGAACTGATGAGAATTTCCATAAAAGAATTCTCAGAATTTCCATATTGTCACCGTCACATGTTGATGACCATTTGCGTATTTTCCCGCCTACACTGGGTTCTAATGTCGTCTTATCAGGTCAGCGGGGCTCCTCTGCCGGGGGAGATATCCTCAGTTGAAGAAGTTGAGGAAGGTGTGGTATCATCATTACCAAGACAGTCTAAT
>NW_003212616.1:0-1269 GCF_000006405.1 Perkinsus marinus ATCC 50983 | reverse complement strand
AAGATGCGTAAAGAGAAACCCTCAGAGGGCTCGGCGGAAGCCGAGCATAGGACCGGCGGAGAGAATGCTCCTAGCTCTCTGTCTCGAGCCGGTAAGTTCACTCTTGTGCCGGAATCGTTCTTGACCATTGATCTCAGATGGGTCTCAGAGAAAGAGTCTTCTCGAGAGACACTTCAACGATATTAGATCCGATGACGATTTTGAGGACAACGAAAGTGACAACGGCAGCAACGAGGTCGACAATGGCAGTAACGCGGGCAATAACGACAACGATGGTGATGACGAGATTGTCGACGAGAGTGGTGTCTCCGGTGGTGCCATCGATCCCAATCGGCCTTCTCGTACCGAGTCTGCTTCAGAGAAGTCCTTCATGAAGGCCATTGGTACGAGCTTAGTGAAGCTTCTCAATAAAGCGGCCAGTGGCAAGTCCTCATCGGGTAATAAATGGCACTGGCCTACCCTTCACAAGCGCCTCGAGAAAGTTGACATGGATTCTATGGATCGATTGCTTATTCGCCAATGTGCTCTCGGCGAGGTGGACAAGGATCCTTCCACTCTCTTCAACAAGGACATATGGTTCTTCGCCGTCGTTGGTGACGACAGGTCTTTCGGGGGCTTCATCCAGGCACTTATGTCGTGGTTGTGGGTAGCTCTGCTACAGGGTGCCGCCTTCGGCGACGTGTATAGCCACGTCATGCATTGCATCAGTGCTGCTGGCTTCAAATCGCCCTTGACCGGGAGGAATGCTGGTACTGTGGTCGCTATACAGTACGACGAGCAGATGCGTAAGGATGCCGGGTGTGCTATGGCTATGAGCTCTCTTTCGATAAGGGAAGCCTGTTCTAGCTTGTCCCGCCTCGATTCCAATAGGCTGATACTACTTATCGGTAAGGCCTCTGATAACCACAATAAGTCATCTTATAACAACAAATCGTCCTACAATAACTCTAGAGGTGGAGCTCACCGTTACGGTGGGAAGAAGAGACCCTTCACTGATGAGGGCGAGGAGCTTTGGAAAAAGGTTAACGGCAAATGGGTCAAGGTTCAAGGCTCGTCGGCTAGTGGCTCTAAGGAGGCCAAATCTGGCGATGTAAGCTGAGCCCTTTTCTTTTCCCCTCACTCCTTCTTTTATGGTCATGTCATCGTCTCGCCCGACCACTCGAATTTAGGTTGTGTTGTTCAGTGTTCACCCGCGGACGTGACCGTCTTTTGGGAAGCGCAGAAGTTCTTATCGGGGGGCTCCTATCACGGGTTCATTGGGGTCCGGAT
>NW_003207660.1:0-469 GCF_000006405.1 Perkinsus marinus ATCC 50983 | reverse complement strand
ATTAACCGTTAATATATCTTATTAAAACCATGGTATAGCGTATAGCGTATGATATATTATCTCTATTTAATACTATTTATTGTAATAATATTAATATGGATATATGATATTATAAATACTTGATATTATATAACATATTTAATGATTAATATTAAATCTATCGATACCATTTATTTATATTATATATTATCCTTATCATATATTAATCTATATAATTATTAGTATTCATTACTTTATGTCTCTTATAATCTTAATATCCCATTAATCGGTAATCGTTTATCGATATCAGATATAATTATACATTATTGTAATCCATGAAATATGATATAAAATATATTTATTATTAATAAGGGATTTTTATCTATGGGTTATTAATATATTATAACGATAGGTAATTATTATACATGATATTTATATTTATATATTATTATACGTTATATAATAGGGATAATATCTTATTATGGATATC
>NW_003211476.1:0-1244 GCF_000006405.1 Perkinsus marinus ATCC 50983 | reverse complement strand
TTACCGATGCTCTACAAGTGATACTTGATTCCGGAATTGCAACCCGATTAGTTTATATGATATAGTTGAGACACTGCTGAGGGTCTATGCCTCGGCTCCAGATCACCAAACACAATTACCGATACTCTACAAGTGATACTTGATTCCGGAAGTGCAACCCGATGAGTGTATATGATATAGTTGAGACACTGCTGAGGGTCTATGCCTCGGCTCCAGATCACCAAACACAATTACCGATACTCTACAAGTGATACTTGATTCCGGAAGTGCAACCCGATGAGTGTATATGATATAGTTGAGACACTGCTGAGGGTCTATGACTCGGCTCCAGATCACCAAACACAATTACCGATGCTCTAGTAGTGATGCTTGATTCCGGAATTGCAACCCGATGAGTGTATATGATATAGTTGAGACACTGCTGAGGGTCTATGACTCGGCTTCAGATCACCAAACACAATTACCGATGCTCTACAAGTGATACTTGATTCCGGAATTGCAACCCGATGAGTGTATATGATATAGTTGAGACACTGCTGAGGGTCTATGACTCGGCTCCAGATCACCAAACACAATTACCGATGCTCTAGTAGTGATGCTTGATTCCGGAATTGCGACCCGATGAGTGTATATGATATAGTTGAGACACTGCTGAGGGTCTATGGCTCGGCTTCAGATCACCAAACACAATTACCGATGCTCTACAAGTGATACTTGATTCCGGAATTGCAACCCGATGAGTGTATATGATATAGTTGAGACACTGCTGAGGGTCTATGCCTCGGCTCCAGATCACCAAACACAATTACCGATACTCTAGCAGCGATGCTTGATCCCGGAATTGCAACCCGATGAGTGTATATGATATAGTTGAGACACTGCTGAGGGTCTATGACTCGGCTCCAGATCACCAAACACAATTACCGATGCTCTAGTAGTAGATAACTATCGGGCTCAACAAATAAAGCCATCGAGGATTAATTGTATTGTTTCAATAATACTACCTGGATTAGGAACTGGTGATGACGTTAGTTAGTGTCCACAAAAAACAACGACCATATCAGTACGTACGAGATCAGATGTGATCAAACGTAGAGTGCGTTGATCTATGCGATCAATGCTAGATCATGCGTTGATCTTGATATACGCGACCGAACGCTTAGCAAATGCTAATGTTGCTGAACTGTCCTAGATTTCAGACTTCGACTCTTATCCAAAAAAACTACACCAAGAACTTGTTATAT
>NW_003209494.1:0-2417 GCF_000006405.1 Perkinsus marinus ATCC 50983 | reverse complement strand
ATCAAGGTCAACGAGTCATCAGGATCATGCGCTTGATGAGTGGATGAAGATCCGCATGCCGTCCCTAGTCAAAGTCCAACCGTCAGACCGCATAACCCACAACATCAGGCAGGTCAAGAATCGTGAGGGTTACCGGTCCGTGATATACACCCCTCCGAGATGAAACAGAACATGCTACCGTAGAGTCTACGTACTTGAGTTTTACAATCGTTACGACTTGCCTCGCGGTTGTCGGAAATACACACTATCCAAACCTCTATAGCGCAACTCTCAAAGCGAGAAAAAAGTAAGCCAGAAAGTAAGATATTCTATATCATCTTCGAGTGTGTACGCATAGTATGCGTCGTACACTGAGCATGCGTATATTTCGGGCAAGTGATTTGGTCATTTATCGCCCATGATCAGCCGCGACGATTGGCGGCTGTACACCATGATGGGATCGTTACACTCAGTTCACAACCCGAACACTAAGGGTTCCAACTAGCCCTTGAGAAGGCCCGTTAATGCTGCCTTCTACCTTGGTCCACCCAGTGTTCCATGCAGTGTGTAATAAGGTACGGCTGCAGCGTCACCCAGACTCAAGATTTCCTCGCGAGGTTGTCTTAGACAACCTGTCGAAGTAAAGATTGATCATCGCGTGAATTGCCTATCGTTTTGCACCGTGCTTAACATGCTATTTGTACCCCATCTTCCTTATCTGTTAGTGTTAGCACACAACGTATTTTCCAGTTTCATCGGGTAATAAACGACTGTAAAGTCGTCGACTTTTCGTTGACAGAATGCAACACCAATAAGTACTGAGATGTAACGGCTCTCAGCTGGATGCTGAAGTGCCTTAGTGAGTATTCGAAGCTTCGCCTACAAATAGAAGCGGGAAGTGATAGAGAGGTACTCGGTTATACAGAGCGAATAGTCAAGACAATAGACTGCACTCTGCGTTTAAGAATCATATCATGGATTGAGCTTCTGCTTGATACCATACAATAGGGAACGTGTGTCGTTCGGAGGGAGGTCAGACTGCAATACCCATGCCATTAGCCCACCCAACTTGTTGAGGTTGGCGAATACTATCTTATCTTGCAGTATGGGCTGGGAATCGAAAAAATACCCGTTGAAGGTTCCATTGCCTTTAGGATCGGCCCCCTCAGCCACGAGTTGAGAATATCTTATCTGCTTCCCATGTCGGTTCTCGCCGTAGAGAGGTACCTTCAGGGAATGACATCTGGCAGTAATTAAGGGTGTTAGTGCTATCACTCACCCCCAGACCGAATTTGCTTGGACTCATCGACTCATAGTATAACCATTTTAAGGCCATCGTTTCCACCCAAAGCATGTTGGATTGTCCCCTGGGGTCATTATGATTGTCGTATCCCATCCAAAGGCACATGTCGATCTGGCTACATAAGTCGATCTTCTTGTAGAAGTCGAATGAACCACCGATGCTGAAGGATGATGCATAATTCGACAATATGCGCGGATGAACAACTTACGCCACTGTAACATTAGCGCTCCTGCCCTCCCTTGCCACAAACAACTTCGTCCAGATCATCAGATTTCGATACGTGATCCACTCACTGTAGTTGCGGGGCCACTCCCAGTCGAAGTTGATGCCATCAAACGAATAGTTCTTGAACATCTCGTTAGCCGACTTCACGAAGGTGAAGAAGGGCCCTATCTCAGCATTGATGAATGGGATATGTTGGAGCATGAAAGAGATCCTGGCGCCGTGCTTGTCAGCCGCCTTGCGTGCCATACGCAAGTGGGCATCATCAGGAAAGGTCTTATGCAATTCGCCTGTTGACGAAGCGGAGATTCCCCCGAATATCAGTTCTGTGACTCCGCAACTGAATAGAGCATCGAAGTAAGCTTGGTCTTTTCCAGCCAATTCGTTCTCGCCCGTGTGGTAGGCATAGAACTCGAAAGCTCTCTGAGTCGGGAAGAGGGCCGCAGCAAAGATGAGATACAGGATGCGCAGCATCAGCGTTGGCAGGTTACGTAGAGCACGTATAAACCAAAAAGGAGGCTGAATTTCCCATCAATGAAAGTGAACAGGTGAGCGTACCGCTTTGTTCGCTTCCGAACTGAGCGAATCCCTCGTCTCGGATAATGAGAGAGATGAATGCGCGTGCGTGTTTTAGTAGTCAGCACGTTTTGGAGCGGACGGAAATTGGGCAGCTCCGGGCGCTACCAGCGGCCGAGGCGTAAGAAGCGTGAGAGATTTTATATTCTCATTGTCGGGGAGCTGAAGCTTCAAACGATGAAACCCCAGAACCAGATGCGAACTGCTGCGGAGAACACTGGGTTTCTAATCACTTCCTGGGAGCGACTCCCCATTGTGCGGCGCACATTGTGCGCGCTGGTTATGTCGTCTCTTCGTGCACCCCCAGCCGCGCAAAGCTACGGATTCCGTACTACGG
>NW_003199364.1:0-1262 GCF_000006405.1 Perkinsus marinus ATCC 50983 | reverse complement strand
AAAGTCCACATCTGTATTGAGCTTCGGTCGGAGCACTGGTTGACTCGAGAGCCATAAGATGAATGAGCAGAAAAGTATATAGTTATCTAATTAGTCTCTCATGCCGAGTATCTTGTGGCGGTTTCAACGAAGATACGTTGGTCTGGCGCTTGTCTTCCTGCGATAGCACAAACAACATCACATTGGGGAGTGTGCGCCAATGTTGGTCGCCCTTGGTTTGATTGCCGCTGGGGGCGGAAGGAGGAGGCGACAAGGTGCGAGCCCGCTTAGTTCGGGTTCTACTAGCAACTCCAGACATGGTTGGAAGGGAAGTACGTACTAAGACAGCAGCAAACAGAGAGTGTAGTGAAGTAGGCAAGACAAATAGAGAGAGTAGTAATATTGCACGTACTCAAGACAAATGGATACGCAGGTACGCAAGCACAACTGGCGCAAGCTAGCTGATTCGCATGCGTGCCGCACAAAAGCAAAGAAGCATCAGCATTCGCCCAAGTTGTGCGATAAATCGGCTACGTTGAGATCAAAAATATTGACCGGAATGCATTCTCCTATGTCTGTGCGACTGCTCTCCTTGATCAATGTATTTGACGTGTTGAACGTCTCCCGAGGAGAAACTCTCAAGCTCGATGTGAAGTACCAAGATATTCCCAAAGGGCACTTTGGATTGTATCATACTCTGGTCGACGAGAATGGCAAGGAGCTACATGCTCTTGTTGACACTGGAACGAGTTTCTCTTTCTTCATCTGGAAGGATTGGTACGAGTGGGCCAGTGGACACCCCTGCAGTATTTGTCCCATGGGGTGTTACGCATGCTCGGAGCCTTGCCTTGTGGGTAAAGTGACGAGAACTCTCACTTTCGAGGACAAATACATGGTGAAAATTTTTCAGCACAAATCGAAACTAACCATGGGTCAGGTGTCGGAGATCCTCACTTTCGGGCTGATATTCGATCAGAAACCTCCCGTCAGTAAAGCTCCTCCGACTAACTTGATGGGTCTTGGCTATGATGGAGGTGATGTGAACTTCCCGTCTCTGATGACGCAGTTGCGATCATCAAAAACTGTAACGAGCGGGATCATTGCTCTCTACTTGTATCCTCCTGCTGATCCTAACAAGGCATCCGCTGATGGAGGCCTACTCCTGGGTGGAGGCGATCCTGCATTATATGAGGGTGCTTTGAGGTATGTCGACTTCTCTACGGACAAACATTATATGGTCAATATTGACAAGCTACAAGTCGGTGATGGACATATAACTCTTG
>NW_003208183.1:0-1195 GCF_000006405.1 Perkinsus marinus ATCC 50983 | reverse complement strand
ACATGTGTGATTGACGGTTTGTACATTTTCAACAATTACCATAATTACGAAAAAAATTATTTTCTCTCAGCCGATGATTCAAGTTAGTCCCACTGGAAAAACAACAACGAAAATTCTCACATTTTGATTCGAAAATCGCAAAATGATCTTCAGTCTGCTCGGCCTCCCCTCAAAAGATCAAACAAACCATCATTCACCACTACTCTCTCTCACTCAAGACTCTCCACAACTTGTAAGAAACGTTACGATGAATGAAATAGTGGCATTATAAGTCGGTGACAACAGTTGGAACTCCGTCACGCATCTCGAGAAGGCCGTACTTCACGCGTACATTCCGACCACTGCTAAAACTGAAAAAACACCAACCAAGTTTCGAACCAGGGATCCCGAGAATGACAGACTAACACACTAACGATTAGAGTAAACCACCCGACAAAAAGTCGCACCCTTTGTAATTGTCCTGCTCGTTCTCCTCCGCTGTTAATACAATATTCCGCAACACTGAAGTGAACTCCTGCAAACTCGGTCGAAGGTCAACTCTGAAACAATTAACACAAGTCGCAGGCTCGATCCCGGCACCCCGCATTTTCCGTATTTACTTTCCATGAGTTTCCTCTTCCCTTTCGATATTCTCCTCGCCCGTCAACCTACTAGCGAGGCCGATCAAAAACCTAACAACAGCACAACCAAAAACTTCACTGCGCCACGAAATCGCCACGAAGGGGACCCGTACGCGATTCCTCCTCCAGAAGCCGTCCACGGCTGAGTCACTTGAGGATGGGGATAAAGTCGCAAATCTGAACCAAAAAGTATCTTTGTGTGCATGCGTGCAAATCAATATTCTGAAAAACTAGTGATATTGATACAACTTTCGACACAGGAAATCACTAATTCGGAATTTCTCGCCCATCTATAATCGTCGAGCCCCAAATTACATGTGCCTTCCTCATGAAACGCCGCAGCACTCAACTTGGTGAAAATTCTGACTTTTGACTCAACCATAGCCGCTATCCGTTTTTGCAAGAGATGCACCTGAAAAAAGGCGGAGCGACGCATAACACAAAACTACAATATAAAACTAATACTACATCATCGTTACTCAACGTCCTTTGATTTTCTGGTCGAATTTCCACCTAATAGAAATGAAGAGAAATCCTCAAAGTCGCTCGCCCAAAAATTATCCACCTCTACGAAA
>NW_003214516.1:0-1078 GCF_000006405.1 Perkinsus marinus ATCC 50983 | reverse complement strand
TTGGTATTTCAAACGAAATTCCAAACTCTCAACGATGGATGCCTCGGCTCGAGAATCGATGAAGGACGCAGCGAAGTGCGATAAGCACTGCGATTTGCAGAATTCCGTGAACCAGTAGAAATCTCAACGCATACTGCACAAAGGGGATCTTTCCTCTTTGTACATACATATCAGTGTCGCTCTTCTTCCCGATACAAACATTTTGTTGTTAACGCAACTCAATGCTTTGTATCCCGCTTGAACTAACTCTTCGGAGGTGGTTCGTTATGTGCGCTTGTGAAGGCAGGCGTATTAATTAGCAAGGCTATAGTCTCGTATTGTAGCCCCTCCGAAAGGAGGCTTGCGCCTGTGAGTATCTCTCGAGGTACTCGCAAACTCGACTGTGTTGTGGTGATATCACGTGTTCCTTGATCACGCGATTCTTCTCTTCAACGCATTACGTCAAATCTATTGATAAATGCAGAGAAGTGTTTGAATCACGCGTTCAGTCTGGTCGCGAGGTTATTATATATCATAACACGCTTGTCGGTTTGCACCATGGCAATATGTCATCATTAGAAGGCCTGATGTGTGTGAGATTACCCGCTGAATTTAAGCATATAAGTAAGCGGAGGAAAAGAAACTAACTAGGATTCCCTTAGTAATGGCGAATGAACAGGGATCAGCTCAGTGCCAAATCGGAATCACTTGTGGTTCTGAAATGTGGCTTGAAGGCAGTACCAGTGGCATCGCGGACGAAAGTCTCTTGGAAAAGAGCGTCATAGAGGGTGAGAATCCCGTGAGTCGTTCGCCGTTTGTCACGTACGGTCTGCGTTCTAACGAGTCGCGTTCCTTGGGATTGGAGCGTAAACGGGTGGTAAATTTCATCCAAAGCAAAATATATACTCGAGACCGATAGCACAAAAGTACCGTGAGGGAAAGGTGAAAAGAACTTTGAGAAGAGGGTTAAATAGTGCCTGAATCGTTGAGAAGAAGCGGATGCCGCCGTTGCATATGCTGATTGTAGATGCTGCTCGCTCCTGTCTCTGCTACTCATCACAGACCTGGTCGTGTTGAGCAGTTGTTTGGCAGATGTTAG
>NW_003213265.1:0-1046 GCF_000006405.1 Perkinsus marinus ATCC 50983 | reverse complement strand
GCACTGCGATTTGCAGAATTCCGTGAACCAGTAGAAATCTCAACGCATACTGCACAAAGGGGATCTTTCCTCTTTGTACATACATATCAGTGTCGCTCTTCTTCCCGATACAAACATTTTGTTGTTAACGCAACTCAATGCTTTGTATCCCGCTTGAACTAACTCTTCGGAGGTGGTTCGTTATGTGCGCTTGTGAAGGCAGGCGTATTAATTTGCAAGGCTATAATCTCGTATTGTAGCCCCTCCGAAAGGAGGCTTGCGCCTGTGAGTATCTCTCGAGGTACTCGCAAACTCGACTGTGTTGTGGTGATATCACGTGTTCCTTGATCACGCGATTCTTCTCTTCAACGCATTACGTCAAATCTATTGATAAATGCAGAGAAGTGTTTGAATCACGCGTTCAGTCTGGTCGCGAGATTATTATATATCATAACACGCTTGTCGGTTTGCACCATGGCAATATGTCATCATTAGAAGGCCTGATGTGTGTGAGATTACCCGCTGAATTTAAGCATATAAGTAAGCGGAGGAAAAGAAACTAACTAGGATTCCCTTAGTAATGGCGAATGAACAGGGATCAGCTCAGTGCCAAATCGGAATCACTTGTGGTTCTGAAATGTGGCTTGAAGGCAGTACCAGTGGCATCGCGGACGAAAGTCTCTTGGAAAAGAGCGTCATAGAGGGTGAGAATCCCGTGAGTCGTTCGCCGTTTGTCACGTACGGTCTGCGTTCTAACGAGTCGCGTTCCTTGGGATTGGAGCGTAAACGGGTGGTAAATTTCATCCAAAGCAAAATATATACTCGAGACCGATAGCACAAAAGTACCGTGAGGGAAAGGTGAAAAGAACTTTGAGAAGAGGGTTAAATAGTGCCTGAAATCGTTGAGAAGGAAGCGGATGCCGCCGTTGCATATGCTGATTGTAGGATTGCTGCTCGCTCCTGTCTTCTGCTACTCATTCACAGACCTGGTCGTGTTGAGCAGTTGTTTGGCAGATGTTAGTGGGTGTTTCTACTTTCAGTCGTCAGCATCACTGGCTGAGTGGAAA
>NW_003211375.1:0-930 GCF_000006405.1 Perkinsus marinus ATCC 50983 | reverse complement strand
GATGCTATGGTCGCTATCTGTGAATTGGTGCTTCCTTGCGATACTCACTACTCGGTCAGTGAGGAAGTGCGTTTGCTGTCAACGAGCTTTCTACTGTCATTACCCTGCGCTTTTCGATTCGTCGAGTGGCCAGGATGTGGCTTTGAGATTGTTCGCACTTAGTAATCGCGATGCTGGCTTCCAACGGTTGCCTCCGGCCCGTCTTGAAACACGGACCAAGGAGTCTAACGTATGTGCGAGTGTGTGAGTGGCAAACTGTGAACACCATGTGAACAGCACTTGGACATGGGTTAGCCGATCCTGAGAGACAGGTTAAATTCCATCGGATTGGAGCTTTGGCTCTGTTTCTCGAAAGGGAAGCTGGTTAGTATTCCAGCGCCGAGACGTGGATAATATGTGGCAACACAAGTGAACTCGGACACGCCATAGGGGACCCCAGGAAGCGTTGTCTTTTCTTTTTAACAGTTCGACTTACCCTGGAATCAGATCATCTGGAGATAGGGTTTTCGAACTGGAATAGCACCTTGTCTAACAGGGTGTCTGGAGTGTTCTCGCTGGCCCTTGAAAATCCGAGGGATAGATTTATTCGCACTAGGTTCTATCCATAAATCTATCTAATAAACGCAGCCCTTCCGAAGTCGGGCCTTGACGCATGTATTAGCTCTAGAATTACTACGGTTATCCAAATAGTAATCGATCACCAAATAAACTATAACTGTTTTAATGAGCCATTCGCAGTTTCGCCGTTTAAAGCTTATACTTAGACATGCATGGCTTAATCTTTGAGACAAGCATATGACTACTGGCAGGATCAACCAGGTGATTGCATCAATGCAATGCTTGCGAGCTTCCGATTAAATCCAAGGATATAATCAAAAGTCGTAGCGTGCTCTGATGGTCACTAAATATCGCACGAAGCGATACCCTGCG
>NW_003206728.1:0-978 GCF_000006405.1 Perkinsus marinus ATCC 50983 | reverse complement strand
TGTGAAACGCCCTTGTCCAGAAATACCACTTCCACGGCCGAGAATTGAACTCTGGTCTCAGCGTGACAGGCAGGAATACTAACCTCTATACTACCGCGGAATTGAAGGTGGTTCAATGTCTAAATAGTGACGCAAATTACCATTTTCAGCTACCAGCGCACATCGCGGCGGGCGTGAGTGGAGAGAGAAAGTTGAGTAATTTTTTCGAGGCAGCAAATGATTCGCAGAGTGGTGCAAAAATCAGTAAAGAAACGGTCGCGCATAAATGTGTGAAACGCCCTTGTCCAGAAATACCACTTCCACGGCCGAGAATTGAACTCGGGTCTCCTGCGTGACAGGCAGGAATACTAACCTCTATACTACCGCGGAATTGAAGGTGGTTCAATGTCTAAATAGTGACGCAAATTACCATTTTCAGCTACCAGCGCACATCGCGGCGGGCGTGAGTGGAGAGAGAAAGTTGAGTAATTTTTTCGAGGCAGCAAATGATTCGCAGAGTGGTGCAAAAATCAGTAAAGAAACGGTCGCGCATAAATGTGTGAAACGCCCTTGTCCAGAAATACCACTTCCACGGCCGAGAATTGAACTCGGGTCTCCTGCGTGACAGGCAGGAATACTAACCTCTATACTACCGCGGAATTGAAGGTGGTTCAATGTCTAAATAGTGACGCAAATTACCATTTTCAGCTACCAGCGCACATCGCGGCGGGCGTGAGTGGAGAGAGAAAGTTGAGTAATTTTTTCGAGGCAGCAAATGATTCGCAGAGTGGTGCAAAAATCAGTAAAGAAACGGTCGCGCATAAATGTGTGAAACGCCCTTGTCCAGAAATACCACTTCCACGGCCGAGAATTGAACTCGGGTCTCCTGCGTGACAGGCAGGAATACTAACCTCTATACTACCGCGGAATTGAAGGTGGTTCAATGTCTAAATAGTGACGCAAATTACCATTTCAGCTACCAGCGCACATCGCGGCGGG
>NW_003203235.1:0-1201 GCF_000006405.1 Perkinsus marinus ATCC 50983 | reverse complement strand
GTCGCATATCTGTGACCGAATGTCGCTATATCTCAGTCTGAACACCAGTCGCTTGTGACACTCTAAAATGATTCACCCACGCTGCCTGACTACGGAAAGTTGACAAGGCCATCACCATAAGTCACGTTTTCTCGCGATATTGTTATTATCAACCCTCAGTGGCCTCAAACGGCCCGGGCCTCCCCGGGAGCTTCGTGTATCTAACTCGTTGACTTACAGACTGAGAACAACGAGCTTCCTACTCCTGTGAATTCATTTTGACGCCTTGTTCCACTCGAACTGGGTCCATTACCCCCTCTCCCCCGATTCCTGCCCATATCATTATGATCAGTATGTATGATATTATCATAAACCCTCCCCCACTTTGCTGTCTCTTTGAACGGCCTGGACACTCGACACCATTTTGCCCCCATCCTCGTGCCCAGCCGTCGGGTTCATCCAAGGTTGCTCGTGACTCGTCAGTCCACAACACCTTTCCGAAGTCTGTCTTCGTATTACCCCGCGCCCACTGGACCCTCTTTTCCCTGTGAACCTTGGTTAAAATCGGCCTTGGATCAGCCTTTCTAACTTTTGCAATGTCACGTAACATCTTGCATCGCGTGCTTTTCGCTCCTGTTTCAACCCCAGCAGCTTTAAAAATCTCTTTGCTGGTGCATAGCGGGTTCTTGTTCAGTGCCCGCTTGATCTCGGTCCTTTCTCGCGGTGACACTGGAGTTTTGTATGCTCTACCCCGCCGCGTGTACTTTTCCGAAGGATCATTCGTATAACGAATGATTGTACGATGATCTCGGCCCCATTTCTTCGCGATTTTCAGCGTTTTCATGCCATCAGCAAGCCACTTTACTATCATAGCCTTTTCTTCTTCAGTTAGGAAGTTGTTTTTGGCCATCTGGGTAGCGGACAACAGAACTGCTTGAGGAATTTGCGCGCCTGCACACGGTCATTTTAGCACGCGCCTCAATAAGTCGATCGGGAGTTCGATTTAGCCAACCAAACTCCTAGTGTATACTTGTTATATGGATACTTCCATTATGCTGAGAGACTTGTCCTAGGTCTACGAGCAAAAGGGGGCCCAGTGAAGGCAGTAATTTTGTCTCGAGTGGCACTAGGGTTACACGCGACAAGTAGGATCCCTTTTCTTTTACGAAATCACGATGAATGGTGGAAAAAATTGGACGTAACAGATCATCTGCTACGCCCC
>NW_003213258.1:56231-68095 GCF_000006405.1 Perkinsus marinus ATCC 50983 | reverse complement strand
CCTTTCGGTAGCATCGGGATATTTTGAACTTTGATAACGACTTGTTAACATCTCTGATGGCTAACTCATCATCTAGCGCCCATGCCAGTATTAGGTTGTCACCAGTGATGGTGATGGCCAGTGGTTCACCTGTATCTCCTTGTCTGAGGCTGACAGTCTTTCAATCTCCTGCTTCCAATCAGCACCTCGCTATCATGTGGCTCACCGCTGGGACTCTTCACCTCATCGTTATGGCTCAGACTATCGCCAGAGGATCGGGCCGAGATGATCAACTAGAGAATATCGACCAGGCCTTCCAGAACTTCACGAAAGAGTGAGATAATCCGTTTCCTTCAGCTTCCAGCTTTTCCATCGCCTATCGCAATTTTTGAAGATACAATAAGAAGTATGAAACGGACGAGCAGTACCAGGTTGCAAAGGCTGCTTTTGCAGAAAGCATGAGAGAGATAGAGGAATTGAGAGCAAATGGTTGGCGGCGGAAGCTCATGCCCTCTCATGTTTATTATTCAGGCGATATAACTCATGAGGTCGGCCTCAATGAATATGCCGATGTACCATCCGGAGTATTCGATAAAGCGTTCCAGTGCGCTACAGATCCGCAGTTTAGAGAAAACCTGCGCTCAGTCACTTGTACTATCACCTTGCTCTTGCTCCACTGAAGCAGAAAGATTCCCTCAGACCCACAAGACGAGATAGAAGCTCCTCCCCCGTCGGTTGACTGGGAAGCCGCTGGTGCTTTGGCTCCAGTCAGGGATCAATCGACTCGGCTGAACAAATGTGGCGCTTGTTATGCCATCGGCGCTACAGGTAAGCCTCCGATGGCTTTCCATACATCATCACAACCGTCGGTTCCTCTTCAGTCGTTTTGGAGAGCCGTTTCAAGATACAGACCGGCATTGCTAAAGTGGTTCCGTTCTCAGTTCAACAAATAGTTGATTGTAGTAGAGCCTACAAAAATGAGTGAGACAACATTCAGTTATTCGCCTGAACCACGTTATCCTCTCATGACCTGATTCTACCTTCAGAGGTTGCGATGGAGGTACCGCCAAGTGGTCATATCTGTACACGAAGGATAGTGGTATAGTGCGAGCCAGGAGCTACCCCTATAAAGCTAAGGTTGGCGCGTGTAAGAATTCCATCACTAGGGATCCAAACCTGAAGTGTCTCAAGGTGAGTATCCCTCAACACCGCGATTCAGTGCTGGTTGTTGTTATCAGTATGGTGATATCGATAGAATCGTTAACGTACCAGCGGCCAACGAGGCTCTCATGATGCAAGCTGTAGCTACCGGGCCAGTGGCGGTTAATCTGTATGCTTCCGCCCCGCCATTCAAACATTACAAAGGCGGGATTATCACAGGTGAATTTAGTCTCACCTAGGAGCGACACATGTTTCCGTTCAATTTCGTAGCCAAGACCTGCGGAGTGTCTACCCCGGTCCATACGGTAACTATCGTTGGTTACAACACTTCATCGGATGGAATTCGGTGAGATCAAAGTATCAAAGTAGCACCCGGTGTCCACTCGCCTACATGCTAGGTATTGGAAAATTCTCAACTCCTGGGGGAAGTCTTGGGGAATGAAAGGCTTCGCTTACATCGAACGAACTGGCAACGAGCCCGGTAAGTTTCAGTGAAAACTGCGGCGCGGTCGTGTCCACTTCTGTTTCTGATCGGAGCAGCCTGCTAGGAGCAGTCACTGCTCCTACCATTGTGACTATGTGCAGTTCATCTGTAGTTACTAGATGATCTATAGGTCCATGTAATATCCTCTCCCGCTCCGAAGTTTACCCCACCTTCCACTCTATGATCAAGAGCTCTCCCTGCGCTGGAAGTCGTTGAAGGTGCTTCACGTGGGACAAGTCGGGCCGAGATTTTTTCGCGCTTGATGCGACGCGCCATTGGGCTATTCTATGATGCTGATACCCATTCATCATTATGCTGTTACATATGTTACAAATACTTGTATGAGTTATCATGATAACTTATCATGTAGCCAATCCATACAATCGAGGATTGTGTTCGTTTGAGACATTGTCAGTCTCAAGATAGAGCTTCACTTTCGTTGTTTTCATTGATCCGCACAAGCCGGATATATGTTGAATGGTTGGTGCTGTATACTCGAACCAAGTTGAGTTGGAAGTTCAAAAATCACAGAAGCAGTTGTAGACTTATCTAATACGTGTATCATAGATAACTTTGAGAAGGCATTCGTCGGCTCTACTCAGAGGATGAGGGATCATCCCTCAGGGATGTACCATTGTAGCCTGCATAAGACGATTGAATCCTCTGAGATGCTTCTGGTCTGTCGCGACATTGAAGCGAGACCTCAACAGAGCATGGTTTATCTAACTGAAGAGATATTCGGTCCGAGACTGATTCCGATACTGTACGATGCATCTAAACCTTAAAACGGGACGAGCTCGTTGGAAGTTCCACTTGGAACGGGCGAAGTTAGAAATCAAACCCGAAAATGTAACTTCATATTTGCATTTAGAACTTCCACAGTTGTCACAGGCCATTCAAGCACTTTGAGCCAAGGCTTGGTTACCGGGCTTGTCCGAGGTCGATAGGAAGCCCGAGTTCGTGTTGATAGAACTTCCAGTTCCGTCATTCACATGGAACTCCTCCATTCCATCCTTCGAGGAATATCGATTTCGTTGTTGGGAACGCCAGTTTTGTGGTAGCAGACCGTTACTTGATAGTTAGACGAGAAGCCTTTCTAAAGTATCACTCTAGTTCCTTTGGAAATAAGCGTATCAGAGATAGCCTCGGAGATAATATTTCCGTGAATTCTGAGCTTTCAACTTAACTTGTGTCCATAAGAAAGCACCAATCAGAAAAAGCACTCACTACTAGAGTCCAAAGTTCAACGATACGACTGTTCACTGCTCTGTATCTGGGTAGCGATATTCAGCTTGTGTAAAAGGTTCTTGACCAAGTTGATCATTGTATCTTACTCATTTGGCTTGAGCTCATCATAAGCAATCCATACACCACCTCGGAATAGTGGTGGTAGGTGCTTCAACTGGTCGTCGTCTTCCCACTTGTTAGCAGTTGCACACACCTTGAACTTCCGTACCCATTGCTCGAAGTCCAAAGGGCTTGTCAGAGGGTCGAAGCTCTCAGATGAGGCGAAATATAGGCTCGGGTCCATGAACAAGGAGCTGCTACTCTGGAATATCAACTCTGGTTGTGCGATTGGTTATGCTGATCGTCCGGTGATGATTTTGTGTGATAATGCAGCAGGTGTCAACAAGGTCTCTCTCGACTCGGCAGTGCCCATTCAACCGGGATGAATGGTCTCCGGTATAATTCACCACCGCTTGGGATCACAGCAATGCCATTGATGCAATGGTGTCCGAGCTTATCAGCCGAATAACAAGTCAATGAGGCCTAAGGCCTGGGGCGTATGGCCAGAGGCCTTGACATTCACTGCCTACGAGACGAGTATGCATGTGATGAGATTGTGTTATTGTCTTCTTTTGTGTATATATGGAGCTAGTATCTTAGCGTAAGCTAGCGCTACTCCGTGTTGCTATACTCATAATTACAAGATAAGTTTGAAGGCTAAGTGTCCTCAACGACTCAGTGTGAGTTGTGTTGTGGTGATCAATATTATTCACTACATGCAGCTACATACCACGCGGAGTACAACCGATCCCGGATTCCGGGACCCGGATGATTCGCGACGACTTGGCCTAACTTACTTAACTCGTAGATTATTGGATAAGTCTTATTCGACAAACGCGAAGACAGCGAGACACAAAGCGGGTGTCCAACTGACTCATGCTGCAATAATTGCAGTGCAACTAACGCGCGACATAGATCGATCTCCGACGGTGACTCAGTCACGTGGTAGGGGGACTTCCGGAACATATTCTGAATATTTATCCGAGGACGTAAGGATGCTGGCATCAACATCAGCCGGTTTCAGTTCTGCTTCAACGACCCACATTATAAGATGCAATGGTCTGGTACTCCTTCGCAACTTCGTCGACGTGAAAATCGCGGCATACGGTCAATGAGTTAGTAACTCACTATGAGTAGATACCTGAATGTTGCGTGACATATGACTTGAAGAAGTAATAAGACGAACGACACGTCACAGGTAATGTACCCAAAAATGGTCTAATAGCAGCAAAACGAAGGATATGTATGACTTACGAATTTTCCGTTTCAGGCTCTGTCTCGTTCGGTGGAGTTTTGAAGTTGAAGGTTGAAGTTTATCGTTTCTGACCGTTATCTTATTAAGTCGATGATTATACTGATATTGAGTCTCTTGCAATAGTCTCGCATAATGCAAATGATCTTTCACCTTGAATTAAATCATCATTCCGACAAGTAATTATTTTAAGAGCCAATCAGGTAAACGCAATAGCGCAGGAAAAAGGATGAGAAGATACATTAGCATGCAAGTTAGCGGGCAAGATACGATCATACCATAATTGGGCATGAGTAGCAAACAGACATGGAATCACACAGCATTTCTTCATTTGAAAGTTTACCCCCGGATACCTCTCAACCATGACCAGCACGGGAAAGGCCCTCTCTTGCGGAGGGCACGGAATCTGCTCACCTATATCAAAGCGATAAGTATGCTCTCGACTTACTGGAGATATATGATGGTTTGCAGAATAATTATGACGATGCCCAAGGGAATAGCTACGCTGACCGCCGACGGCCCTCCCCCGCTTCCCTGATTTGCTACCACTGTCGTGAGATTACGTGAATCAGGGGAAAGAGTCGTTTCAAAGCCTCTCTGAGAAGCAGGTTATGATATATCAAAGTGATAGAGATCGTTCCGCACTTCCGGGACGAGTGGAGGCACCGTAGTAGTCGTCTCACCGGGGGCCAAACGAACAGAACAGAAACTGAAGTAGATGCAGGATGCGACGTAGTGACATCAGCAGTGATCAAACTCTGTTGTGCCAGCCTCAGTGATGACGTGTTTCCAGCCATCTTCACACTGACATGCCATCAACAGATCACTCCATTGCCCATGGGATCCGCAGCCGGCCATGAGAACCTCTCAAGAATGAGGACACCTCCCCCTCTCACCTTGCCCCGCCACAGTTGAGGTCGACCTTGCACTTGTTAGATAAACTCTAGAGGTATTTGTAGCCCATGAAGTGGTGAACGGCTCCGAGGTAGTTGCCGATCCGCCAGTAACCGAACGTGGGATTGTCGAAGTTTCAGCGGTAGTCAAACGCGTGCTAGTTGAAATGGTTGTTAAAGGTGGCGGAGTAGTTGTAGTCGAAGTAGTTGTAGTTGAAGTGGTAGTGGTTGATGTGGTGGTAGTTGTAGTAGTAGTAGTAGTTGATGTTGTAGTTGTAGTAGTAGTTGTTGTAGTAGTGGTTGTCGTGGTAGTCGTGGTTGTATTCGGCGCTGGTACGAAGTCTCGGAATACACCAGCTGATCGAAACCACATCGTAATCGACATAAATCGACCAACAACTCACGAGTCCGCACATACAGCCAGCCAGTGTACTCGACGCATTCTTGAGTAAGGTAGTTTGTCGACCAATAATTGCAAGGTCTCCAGGGCCCTAAGCTAACCTGTTGTTGGGGTAACGCGATGTGGACTGAAAGGAAATACAATCTAATTGAAACCTCGAGTTCCAACTGTACAGCGACGAGCCCGCCACGAACCATCGTGATCATAGCAAAGGGCCCTGAAAACGAGCTCTCCATCACCGATTTCAATCCTGTGGTTACCTTCCACGGTAATCGCCAAATTCCATACAAGCTGAAAGGAAAACGGAGTAAAGACGTGTAAAAATGCATCATCCTACTCCATCTATCATCTGGTTCACCAGTACCGTTCCAAAAATGGCAGAATCTGAAAGGACTACGGTATAGCGAAAACGGTCGTAAAAAGTCTCACCGCATCCAGGTACCGCGGGTGTCGACAGCCGAATACCAACCCTCGTCACAGTCGCAGAACTGGCCGTTCCACTTGCCACGATCGTAACAGTAGAAGTCCATGTTTTTCTTCAGATAGTGGGAGGTGATTGCTCCCATCCAAGCATAGTCGTCGGCTGAAGGACTGAAGATCGGATAACCCGCCATGTGATCTGTGAAACAGACTGACTAAGGCAATACTGATCGATACTGGAGACTTATCCAAGACGACATGACCGCTAAGCCGCACTGCAAGCTCGGCAGCGGAATCCAACCTGGGCCTTGAGACCGTTTCATTTGGGAGCAGTTTCTCGAGGCCGGGTGGGACCGTTACGCGAGAGATCATTGCGCTCGCCATATATCTAGTCGAGTTGAAGATTACCAAACAACTAGTCCATCAGAAGTTGGAGAAATCCAAGGTTTAAACGATGTTGGAGAATCGGCATCAGGTGGAAGGGCATCAGGTATGCAATTATATGTTAGTTGCTGACGGTAAGCATGCGGCTCTTGAGATTGATCGAGCGCGACTTTGGGGTTTGCTATACGTCGCTCCCTCTTAGTCTCAGGCCTGTCTTCCCTCCTCAAATCCCACCGCTTAGTCGCAGCCGCAATATTGCAGACGAAGCCAGCCAAGCCGTTCTCCACGAGTCTTCCAGCGACTTCGTGACTGATGGTAACCTTCGCACTGTAGCGTAGCTAATACCACGTACCACTGTTCGTCCGTCTCTCGGCTGGCTCGGGTTTGTTTGTCAAGGCTCTTGATAAACGTTCTACTCGTGACTCGTATCATCTACCACGACAAACGTTCTGTTGCCCTCAGAAAAAGTAGGAGGAAGCAAAAGACCGCCCTCGAAGCTGATGACGCCTTTGAGATGACGGGCGTGGTTGGAAATTTGGGAAAATTATCGTTGGTTTCTGCACACTCTTACCCAAATTTCTACAAACTTCCGGAAAGCAAACATATATTCCTCACAAGTGAACTTCATAACACAACATCCGTAATTGTGAAATCAATCACTTCGCAAATATGGGGGGCAATCGGATTGTCTATGAGGGTCCGCCGTTCTCACTGCTTGTCCTCTGAGCATTTCTCACACTGAAAAAATAGGGTGTATACTATAAATGTGTCACCATTCGATGGAGTTTCACAACCCGTTTCACGCGAAGTAGCGTAATACTCGCGCTAGTCGTGAAATATATTTTCTCTAGTGTTTTCCATATCACTACGTCTGAAATTCCAATGATTAATACTAATTTCATAATGTATTCACCTGTACCATAATTGTTGTAATAAGTCGTCTTTCCCTGCCCCATAAAGATCGCCTCTGCGAACTTCATAACACAATAACATCCATAATTGTGAAACGATGCATGTTAATCAATCACTCCGCAAATGTGGAGGGCAATCAGGTTGTCTGTGCGGGTCCGCCGTCCTCACTGCTGGCACTTCCAACAAGTTCTTGTATCTACATGAACAATTTTTCCTTCGAGAAAGAGAAATTCCAAAGAATAACACATCCTGGAAATATTGGGGAACTTTTCCTCCAGCGGGACTTGAAAACGTAAAGCATTGTAGACTTGAGGCACCAGGCAGACATCGGCGATAGACATTTCACCACCGATGCAATACGGTCCATCACCACGTATGCTTTCCTCAACGGTAGAAAGGCCGCGCTGAAAGGGAATTCGGGATGAGTGTTGTTCTCAAGCTTCGTAGACCTATTTTTTTCAATTCGTATTCTACAGTGTGCGGAAAATCGATATTAGCTATAGTACGAGTTTGTTTCGTGTCACCGCACAACTTCAAATGTGGCTGAAATTTTGTATATGTGCTCTTTAACAATTTTAAACTGGAGTTTCATGACCCGTTTTACGTGAAGTGGCGTAAAACTCTGCGAAAAAAACCGATATTCGCGGTGATATGCAGTAGTCGTGAAATAGATTTCACTAGTGTTTTCACTAAAAATATTTTTTTTCACACTTCACTTCGCGAAAAACGCAGTTTATCAGTGAATAACGCGTAAAACACTCAAGTAATTCATCCACGTTCGTTTCACTTCACATCGCGTTTTTCACATACAGTATCACGTCACTTCACATAAAACGGATGAGAGTCTTCTGTAGGGAATCCCCATGTGTCGAGTCTATGACACAGCGTAAAGTGAACAAGACACATGGAAGCGCTACTAAAATGTTGTCTGTGCCTATCGACCTCTTGAATTCTTGCTGTTCTTAGTAGTAGTAAAATAGCTATGTCGTTTTTGACAAAGCTCCTATCTTGGCTATACTTGTGTTATCTCAATACCCTTGGTTGGAATATATCAACAAATGAATAGGTAGACTCCACCACCAACAAGGAGGGAGTAGTAGTAGTTCACCTCTATGAAGTGTGTCACCCATTGATCTCGGACATCTCTACCAGCCACTTTACTGGCGTATTGGAAGACACTTAAATTCTGGAGGGGATGAGTGTCACAGGCGATGATCATAGCAATTGACAGCGCCGCAGCTCTATCGACCTGAGGACTATGCGTGAGCTCTTGTTATGCGAATATCTGTTCGCTTTTACCATAGCAAAATTGTACAGAAAACAACTACGATTTCCCGAAAATTTGACAGAATTTTCATATTGTCACCAACACTACATGCGCTTTTGCTATACCGTGAAATGAAGACACCATGCGAAAAAATTTTCACATTTCGCTCTGCGAAAAACTCGGAGTGTAATTCGCCAAATATTTCCAGTTCACTTCATTTCATGTTTTTCACATAGGCTCATACGTCACTTCTCGTAAAACGTATGAAACTCCATTAACACATTCATCATACGAAGATTCAAAAAAAATATATTCGCACTTTTACGTCATTTCCACTTCGAAAAAATATGCAGCGATAAGAAGTAACACGACTTACACAATTCTCAGGGATGAGTTTTGGAGAGTCGGGAAAAGTCCTATCGAGATAATCGATTATAACCAAACTTTGAGTAATAACGTTTCCGTCGGTGGTCACCAAGGCTGGCAACAGCATTGCTGGGTGGATCTTCTTATATCTAGACACATCCACTATGGTGTCTATCATCATCATCATCATGTCACTTTGGTGACATCATCATGTCACTTTGGTGACATCATCATGTCACTTTGGTGACATCATCATGTCACTTTGGTGACATCATCATGTCACTTTGGTGACATCATCATGTCACTTTGGTGACATCATCATGTCACTTTGGTGACATCATCATGTCACTTTGGTGACATCATCATGTCACTTTGGTGACATCATCATGTCACTTTGGTGACATCATCATGTCACTTTGGTGACATCATCATGTCACTTTGGTGACATCATCATGTTTGTGGGAAAGGAATAGGCACATAGTCAACTATCTAGCGGCACTTATAATGGAGTTTCACAGCTCGCGTGAAAAACTCGATATTCGCGAAATTCAGTAGTCGTGAAATATGTTTTTCATATCACTAGAGCGAAACTCCAGTTGGGAGAACTCATTTTGAATTTTCCACGTATGGCAAGTAACAAATTCTTCAATCAGTTTCCCATGAAAATATCATCACATTAAAAACATCATTTTCCCTATTGTTATCAAACCCCTAAGGAAAGCGATATTTTTCGAAGCCAAATGTGTCCTACGTGAGAAGATGAAAATTCTGAGAGAAAATTTCGGAAAATTTTCCCCTCAAATTTCTGAGCTCAGGTGCTGAGGAAAGCGATTACATATATTCCTACTCCAACACTGTATAGGAAACTCCTGAGCTCAGGTGCTGAGGAAAGCGATTACATATATTCCTACTCCAACACTGTATAGGAAACTCCTGAGCTCAGGTGCTGAGGAAAGCGATTACATATATTCCTACTCCAACACTGTATAGGAAACTCCTGAGCTCAGGTGCTGAGGAAAGCGATTACATATATTCCTACTCCAACACTGTATAGGAAACTCCTGAGCTCAGGTGCTGAGGAAAGCGATTACATATATTCCTACTCCAACACTGTATAGGAAACTCCTGAGCTCAGGTGCTGAGGAAAGCGATTACATATATTCCTACTCCAACACTGCATAGGAAACTCCTGAGCTCAGGTGCTGAGGAAAGCGATTACATATATTCCTACTCCAACACTGCTTCCCTACTCTGGTGTTTTATGTTCCCCCTTCACGAGGTTGATCGGAATCGTTTCATAAGGCAAGCCTTTATAGTTAAGGGCTATTCGCACCCTATATGCGGCACTACTACGGAAGTAGCTGTAGAGTTTCAATGACGACGACATTATGGGAAAAATTACTTACATAAAATTGGAGTTTTACGACTACCCGTTTTACGTGAAGTGGCGTCGTAAAACTCGGTGAAAAACGCGGTGATATACAGTAGTCGTGAAATATAGTAGCGGTAGTAGAAATAGCAGTAGTAGTAGTAGTAGTAGTAGTAGTAGTAGTAGTAGTAGTAGTAGTAGTAGTAGTAGTAGTAGTAGTAGCGTATTGGAGTTCCACGACCCGTTTCACGTGAAGTGACGTCGTAAAACTCGTCGTGAAAAACGCAATATTCTGGCAGTAGTCGTGAAATATATTTTTCACTAGTGTTTTTTATATCGTGAAACTCCTATAAATTCAGTCGGTTCGAAACCAACTAGCTAATACCACAAATTTTAATATTCTCACAAACCCATGTAGTTGACCATGTGCATATTTCCCCTCGCTTTTTTTAAATCACAGATGCACCATTAAAATCCCAAATTTCACTTTTCCTATTCATTGGAGTTTCACCACCCTAGTGATATGAAAAACATATTTCACGACTACTGATGCATATCACCGCGAATAAAATCGCGTTTTTTCACCAAGTTTCACGACGCCACTTCACGTAAAACGGGTAGTCGTGAAACTCCAATGTTCAAATCATAGATCGATCATTATAATCGCAAATTTCACATTTCCTATTCATTGGAGTTTCACCACCCTAGTGATATGAAAAACAATCGATTCGAAATCCGGCGAGGACGATGGATCTCCATTTAATCACAACGTTGGGCAGCCAGGAGGGCCTCGACACTCGAATGCAGTGTGGTAAAATTTGCGCATGATCAACCACATGTGTTGGTGGCAATATGAAAACTCTGAGGAAAATTTGGAAAATCCTTGTTAGTGTCTGTACACTAATCGTATACATTCTCCTAGTTCGTATATAAAATTCTATGATTAGTGAGGAAAATTTGGAGCTCAGCTGAGGAAAGCGAACATTTTTGGCAGCACTGCTCGAATGGGAGGGACAAGAAGTTGGAACAGGGAGGCATAATATTGAGGGGAGGAGACCCCAGTGTAGTGCGTGCGTGCAGACTTATCTTTAGCGCTCGCCCTCACAATCTCGAACTCATATGACGCAAACACATTTCACGACTGCTGCATATCACCGCGAATAAAATTGCGTTTTTCACGACGAGTTTTACGACGCCACTTCACGTAAAACGGGTGTCGTGAGTATTGATGAACCACCTCGTAAGTGGAATCCAATCTTATAAAACCTCTTAGATCATCAACGACTAGCGCAGCTTGTGCTATGTCTTAGCTAAGATATGAATGGAAGTGAAATAACACAAAATGAGGATACGGACCTAGAAGATCTTACCTGAGATCACCACAACGGGTAGTTGTGAAACTTCACTATCTCTAGTCGTACACATGCAACACAATTCGCCGTATGCTCGAGAAAATATCAGCTCAAAAAATTTTTTCCATAAAATTCAATTTTCTACTCCCACCTTTTTCACAGGGAAGTCCGTTTGGCTCTCCGGAGCGGCACTCACGAACGCCGGGTGTCTCCTCAGCTCAGTGTAACTGAAAAAATTCTGATAAAAATTTCGTGGGGAAAAATTACTCACATGTGAAAAATTTTCGGAAAAATTTTTCCACGTCTATACCAACTCGGTTAATCGCATTATAAGTTTG
>NW_003213258.1:51907-56131 GCF_000006405.1 Perkinsus marinus ATCC 50983 | reverse complement strand
TTTTTTCCGGGAAAAAGTATTTTGCGATTTTTTTCGGACGTGACGTTCATCATATTTGTAATCAATGTTGGAGGAATATATATTCGCTTGACTCAGCTGAGCTTGGGAGTTTCCTAAAACAAATTGGGTAGAAGTGTGCGAAAAAACAACAATAATTTCCTCAGAATTTTCCTGTTGTCACCAATCACATATTGTTTGTAGTTAACAATTTTGCAACTCGTTTATTATGATGCCAACACTTGTCTTTGTTATTACACTTTTCTTCGTGCGAGAAGCATCCTGCTGGGGTCCGGACGGCCACGCTGTAGTTGCCGAGCTCGCCGATACGCGTATGTCGAGTAAAGCAAGGAAATGGGTTTATGATATTATGGGAGAAGGATATCGATTGGCAACTTCGGCGAGTTGGGCTGACAGCATTTTGTATGGAAATAACAGTGGTGAATGGTCCTGGTCTAAACCGCTGCATTATGCCAATGTTGATGATTGTGAATTTGTATATGCGAGAGATTGCCCGAACAACGTATGTGTTGCGGGCGCTATTAAAAATTATACGGCACAGTTGACTAATACTAGTTTAACGAAGGAACAACGGCAAGATGCTGTGAAATTTCTTGTGCATTTTATGGGGGATGTCCACGAGCCGCTCAACGCTGGAAGGTACACTGATTTGGGAGGCAATACGATCAGTGTTGCGATCAATTTCGCGGATTATGAGAAAACAAATCTTCATAAAGTTTGGGGTGAAAAATTGATCGATGAATATGAAGGAGAACTTTACCCAGGTCCATATATTCAGCAAGATGCTGATTATAATAAGGACCGCACGCAGTATTGGAGTGTCTCAGCTGATGAAATCGGACGAGGGTTGGCCTCCGGTGGGAAGTACGCTGGGAAGGTTCCTTCCTGGAAGAGTAAATGTGAGAGTCTTGGTATTGATGTATGCGTGAATGAGATGGTGCAAGAATCGGCTACACTAGCTTGTAATCAAGCGTATGTGAATGTTGACGGCTCGCAGATTGGCAATGATGATGGTCTTTTGATGGGATATTACACCAGTAGAATTGAAACTGTCAAGGAACAGCTCGCAAAAGGTGCAGTCCGCTTGGCCTGGGTACTTGACAATACGTTTGACAATTTTACCACTACTACTCCGCAACCGCCTACTAGTACTACTACTACGATCAGCAGCACCTCGCAGAGTTCCTCCTCGCCGACTACGGCAGCTCCTTCTAGTACTACTACGGAATTGCCTAATGGTGCGTTCGGTTTTAGTAGTAATAGGATTTGCCAATATGTATTGGTTGGTATATTGGTCGTCGTGGTCACCTTGTAAGCTTATTCATCTGCTGGCAAACTCTTCCCATTTTCAGTGTGCCGTGATAATCTGTTTTATACTTAGGTGTGAGTGCGGTTAACGAACGGCTAGTTCGATGTAGTTTTCTTCGTTCGGTGTTCATACCTTCGTTTTTTGTGTTGTCGAGGGCTCCTAAATGCTGGAGGGTGAATAGGAATGCACAGTCTTGAAAATTGAGGGCGCGGAAGTGAACAATCATCGGCGGAAGATTTAGGATCCGCAATGGGACAGAAACTCAGCGAAGTGCTGGAGCACGTTCAAGTGCTCACTTTTCCGAGCTGGAGAACTCGAGCTTAGAGGATACGGTAAGACCTGTCACGGTAGGCACAGCGCCGCCGTAAACACGGACAGGCGCTTTAGGAAGGGTGGTGATCTCAGCTAAGATCTTCTAGGTTCGTATCCTCATTTTGTGTTATTTCACTTCCATTCATATCTTAGCTAAGACATAGCACAAGCTGCGGTAGTCGTTGATGATATAAGAGGTTTTATAAGATTGGATTCCACTTACTTCTTACGAGGTGGTTCATCAATACTCACGCCAGCAGATATACGAACGTTCCGGCCTATTGAATAGGCAAGCATTTCTTGGATAAATGCGCAGTAGCTCTAAAGAGAGCCACTGACACAAAGAATGATCAAGATTCCACTTGATCGTATTCACCTGCGTACGGGAACTAACAACGAGAGTGGTGATGGAGCTCCACAACTACTCTCAGGCTGGTCGTGTCGTGTGGCAGTACTTACAAACCCGTTGGACTTGGACACCGCCATGAATCGCAGAGTTCGCCAACGGCCATCTCGTCAACATCGCTTGGTTACTCTTTCTTTGGTTGAACTTCTTATTGAGAAACCAATTGCTGACCGGAAAGAATATTCATCACAATGTAAGAGAGATTTACCGCAAGTGTATAAGACACTCACTATTGGAATATTAATGTCAACAAAGCGAACTAAGCCGATATTGGAAAATGTCCTCCCAACTGATACCGGCTTGTTACTTTGGATTCCACAGATGACATAAAAAATAACAGTAGCAAATAAAAAAAGCTTATAGAACATTGTGGATATCTACATCGAAGAATTTTCCGCCTGATGACAATTTGAGATGTGTAATATACGGACAAGCAATACACACTGAGTATCTGTATTGTCCCCTTCATCCGTGGGTTTCGAATATCTAGGGAAACGTAGGCGTAATAATGTCCGGTGTAGTAGAGTTCTTATGGAAGCCTCCCACAAGAACCATATATAGGGCGGCCGCTACGACACTGGCAACCAGCAGCAATTGTGCGGTCACACGTGAAAACGAATGCAGGCGCACAAGAACTAAGAAGGTGCCAGCGGCGTATCCGGGTCCTAGAAAGCGCGAGAGGCTACTCATTAGCGAGTTTCTTCGACAGAGTTGATGTGCAGTTCATACCTCGGCTACAATGCTAGCCTGGGTATATTCATCATAGTGTACAGCTCATCCTCCACCCGCACAAAAGCACGCGGATGAAAAAGATGAATGCGTACGAAGGTATCACTTTCCACCCAGCACTGGACAAAGATCATGGGCATCTTCAGCATCTTGTGTATCGCGGGCCTCATTAGGTGAGTGGGGACGTGTGCTGAGAGCTTTGGTGACGTCTTCTCTTCAGCAACGTTCAGTCGGGCCACAACCATCCACGTCCAACCTACCCAGGTAAGAAGGAAACTTCTTCGGAATGACTACGACTTGCGAACTCAGATGGTGCTTGTTACGGGAGGCCCATCAACAACTGCGAGAATAACGACTGTGACTGTGGCGCTAACGATAAGATCGTTGCTTACGTAAGTGTCATTAGCAGTGTTGTAATATATGTCAGCTCCCTGAGCTGACCCTAGGAGTTTCCTCACTAATTATACTATAATTACTCCTATTAGGAGTTTATATACAAAGTAGGGACCTTACTGTAGGGTAAAAATGTACCGGAATTTCCCGAAATTTCCTCAGAAATTTCATATGTTCATTAGCTCCTCGCCTAAGGCTTTACATTCAGCATGTTCGCTCTGAGCGAACGATGTGCGCTATTCTTATCTAACGTTTGTCTTCAGAACGGCCAGGGTAAAATTGAGTGGGCTATATGTGCGAAGGACTGTCACATAACTACCGCCGGCTGCCCGACGTATTTCGACATCTACAAAGAGTCTTGCGCGCCTCTGGAGCGTTGCTTCTTGTTGTGCAGTATTGAAGCTGTAAGGAGTTTGGGAGCCTCTGATGGAGGTTGACAAGTTTTCCTCTTTTCAGCACTGCCCGACAGGCGCTAATTGTCAGGAGGTTGAAATCGGGAGTTATTCAGGAAGAATGTGCCTGTACCATATGCTCTAGGTCATCGAGGATTGATCTACCGTGGTATCCTATACGGTAGCGGAGTGAGTTAGACGCATAGTTTCGTTCTTATTTTCGATTTTTTCTTTACGTATGTTGACACCAAGCACTGAGCATCTATCCTCTGTACACATGAGGGCTCCATGATGATATTGCCAAGTGCCGAGAAGCTCATAACGACAAGGGTATGCCGACAACGGTCCCCCCCGTCGTACTTTATTACGTTGTGGTGTCACATCCAACTCAAATTTTCCGATAGTTAAGTTAAGCAGATTACTCCAGAAGAGACGTGCAACTACTGATAGTAGCTCGCTCTCATTCGTTCGCTATCGCGTTGTTGTTGAGTTCAAGTTGTCAAGGATTCCACAGAAGGGAGTATACACCATAACTAACATCATGAGCAGGATATGCTCACTCCCCACTATGTTAGTCGGCACAGAAATAATTAATCGAGAACAAAATGACCAAGCGAATATGCAGCAGATGCTTTAGACCTGATATTGAGAACGTCCCTAGTTTG
>NW_003213258.1:50127-51807 GCF_000006405.1 Perkinsus marinus ATCC 50983 | reverse complement strand
AGTAGTAGTAGTAGTAGTAGTAGTAGTAGTAGTAGTAGTAGTAGTAGCGGTAGTAGTAGTAGTAGTGGTAGTAGTAGTAGTAGTAGTAGTAGTAGTAGTAGTAGTAGTAGTAGTAGTAGTAGTAGTAGTAGTAGTAGTAGTAGTAGTAGTAGTAGTAGTAGCGGTAGTAGTAGTAGTAGTAGTAGTAGTAGTAGTAGTAGTAGTAGTAGTAGTAGTAGTAGTAGTAGTAGTAGTAGTAGTAGTAGTAGTAGTAGTAGTAGTAGTAGTAGTAGTAGTAGTAGTAGTAGTAGTAGTAGTAGTAGTAGTAGTAGTAGTAGTAGTAGTAGTAGTAGTAGTAGTAGTAGTAGTAGTAGTAGTAGTAGTAGTAGTAGTAGTAGTAGTAGTAGTAGTAGTAGTAGTAGTAGTAGTAGTAGTAGTAGTAGTAGTAGCGTATTAGAGTTCCACGACCCGTTTCACGTGAAGTGGCGTCGTAAAACTCGTCGTGAAAAACGCGATTTCATTGAATGAAATTCATTCGCGGTGATATGCAGCATTCGTGAAATACGTTTTTCACTAGTGATTTTCAAAATAAGGGTATTGAAACTCCAATATAGAAACGCAGTATCGAGGATGAGAATTTGTATATTGTGAGAGTGTAGTATGCACTCAGTAACAGGTGAATAGCTTTGTAATATTATTTGCACTTTCCTCAGCTGAGCTCAAGAGGAGTTTCCAAAGCTGATTATAGTAATCACGTAAGTGTACGTTAGGATCTGATGAAGTCCACTAAACGGGAGAATGCTGATGATGATGATGATGATGATGATGATGATGATGATCAGTGTGGGAATATATGCACATGGTCAGCTACATGTGTTGCTAGGAATATGGAAATTTTGAGAAATTACCGTTCATTTTTGTACACTTCTACCCAAAGTCGCGTGAATTTTTCATAGTATAGTGAGAAAATTTACAAGCTCAGTTGAGGAAACCAAACATATATTCCCCCACTGATGATGATGATGCGCTTGCGTGCTTATCACTTAGCGCTCGCCCGAGAATTGGTTGCGATAGGCAGAAAATTCTATAATACTATCGGAGTTGTTGTTGTTATGATCATTTTGTTCGTTGGAGTTTCACCATCCTAGTGATATGAAAAATATATTTCACGACTACTACTGCATATCACCGCGAATAAAATCGCATTCTTTTTCACTGAGTTTTACGACGCCACTTCCCACGTAAAACGGGTAGTAGTCGTGAAACTCCAAAATATGTCCATACAATCACTAACCGTTATCACCGACGATAGGGCAGATGGGAATGGTTTGAGAATTTGCTATGAAAAGCAAGGGGGAACTCAGGGGATGCGCTGCGGACAAGGAAATTTATTTTTTTTGAAATTTTTACATTTTTCGATCAACGCTTTTATGCAAATGTCGTCGAATTAGCAACATTTTTCTCGGGGGGGAACGTTACTTCGCAAAGGTAGATGATTTTGTGAAATTCTTACAAATTTCTGTACACTTCTACCCAAAATTCTATAATTAGCTCTTTGTAGACTCCTGAGCTCAACTGAGGAAGCGAACATATATTCCTCCAAAGTTGCTGTTTTCTATCGTTATTCGAACGTGAGCAGGTTTAGAAGTATTCCATGTGTTGCGTCCTCTACACCTTTTCCCGTGCAGGTTTGACAAGTGA
>NW_003213258.1:47615-50027 GCF_000006405.1 Perkinsus marinus ATCC 50983 | reverse complement strand
ATATTCGAGATACATCTTGAAAAAGTTCAACCAAATAGTAAGAAATCATCGACTTCTACTAAGCACGAGCGGAAGCATCTTCCACTCCCCAACTATGATGTGCCACTAGAAGGGACAAAACTTGAAATGAAAGACAGGACTTGAAAATTGTAGATAAGAATGTGTTGCACATAACCTCGTCGAGAATAATGGCCGATATTGAGACTCCTGAACGAACTGCTCGGGACGACTCTGTATCGGTACACTAATGCGAGGAGAGCGCTGGAAAAGACTAATGCGAGGAAAAACGACACCAGACTCTCGTAAATGATACTGAAATAGTACACAGTCGAACTATTCGAGGCCGACGGGGATATGTCCTGCCTCTAATGAGTTGACTCTTATGTTATCACATTCAAAAAGAACTCCTCAGTTGATATCCACGTCATATCGAGACCACCAATGAGTACTACTCAAAAAAGGTTCTTCACTGCTGTGCTTCGGTGGCTGCCGAGAATAGCAGCCCAAATTACACCAGCAACATGAAATACTCATACTACTATAGCCGATACACTAGAGCTGTTGAACGGCTGGGTCTGATTTAAGACAACGTTAGATATCGGTAAACCGTATACAGTGAAATCAGTAGCTGCAAAAAAGGTAATATTTGAAGCGGAGCGGAGATGAGATAACACCGCTTGATCTATGGGACGTCCAGTCATGAGCTCCACCTTCGTGTCGATCACACAAGACTCGGTACAGTCATCAGAGATCTCCAGCGGGGGTATAATCATGGTCCCCAAAAACCAGTTCTCAGTGAGGTCACGTAGATGTACGGAAGGAAGAACCAAACCGATTTTGGTAGCAAAAGGCGCGTTGGAGACCTCGAATGACAGATGGCATTCATAGCAGGCATCGTCGTAAGTACTGTATATGCACTGAACTTGTTGACCGATATGTAGTTCCCGAACTGACCAGTTCGACTGTTGGACAAATAACGCAGCTAGGTACGGGACCACGAGTAACCGGAGTGCAAGTCTTGCAATGAGAGTGAGAGCAGCACATAGTAGGATGATATGTACAAGTAGTAGAGGCCATCGTGATGACTCTCCCTTGTGAGTGATAGAGATCTTCGGTGAACCATCAGGAATGTAGGAGCATGGGGGCATTGATATTCCAAACTGAAGTCACGCCCTAGAAACTCGTTCGACCAGTTCATTGCTGCTAACAGAGCAGTGTGGGAATATATGCATGTGGTCAGCTACATGTGTTGATAGGAATATGGAAATTTTGAGAAAATATCGTTGATTTTTGTGTACTTATACCCGAAGTTGTGTGATTTTTCATAATATAGTGAGTAAACCTACAAGCTCAGTTGAGGAAACCAAACATATATTCCCAAACTGCAACAGAGTCTCATTCGTATCTGACATGAGCAACTCTTTCAACCCGTGACGCCATTTTATGGCGAGCGCTATTTCCCAACAGCGCGATGTAAATCTCGCTCGCCCATTAATTGATCAGGCAGCTACTCTAACCGAACGGAACGTAAAGCTGGGGTGATCCTCATAGTTGGTGTAGTGTCGATGGCTGTACTGGGCCTTCTTACTTCATTTACATGGTCATTGCTACGTGGACCAACAACAAGCCGTGTCGCTCTGGAGGGCTATTTTAGTGGTGGAAACACAATCAACATGAGATGTTGCCATTAGGTTTCCAGACAGATCACCACTACTACTTCTAAGCATATCCTCGACACTGACATCCCTCACCTCCCTATCTCGACTAGTCTATACTATTGGCCTCAATACAGTGCTCATCGCTATTTCCATCATATCTTCCCGTTTCCGAGGCCGTTGTGTAACGGTCTAGCGAATGGATATTGTGCTAGCTACTATAACGATGACCCTCAATTACGATTGTGATCATCACCATCGTTCAGGGGTCGGTATTTTCAGATATCATAAAGACGCCGCTAGGGTAAGTGATGTAGACGCCGTGGTTGACCACCGTGTTCATCCTCGACCTGCCATAAACGAGGTAGGACTTGTGTAGGGGTTAGCACCAAGGTTCAATCCGCGGCTAGGGCATTTTACTCAATTCAGGTGTGGAGTCGGGGGAGTATGCATATGGGTGGACGACGGAGCAGTGTGGGGGGGAAATATGCACATGCTCATCTACATGTGTCGCCGACGCAGTGCTGGTGACAGGATGATAATTTTGGGGTGAAATTTCTGCCGACTTTTGAACACTTCTACTCAAATTCTTGTTAATACTTAGTGAGGAAACTCCTGAGCTGAGATGAGGCAACCAAACGTATATTCCAACACTGGCATTTTCCATGCTAGGAATGTGCGGAGCGAATTAAGCAGCATTGTTTAAATTTCTCAATGACCAACGGCGTTGTAGTAGATGAGGACAGTACTTGGGCAC
>NW_003213258.1:45546-47515 GCF_000006405.1 Perkinsus marinus ATCC 50983 | reverse complement strand
ATCCCCATCCTTAGTGGATCACGCTCCAGTATGGCAATGTACCTCTCGTTCTGTCCCCCCCCAATGCTCTCTCTTTTCTGATGCTCCTGTGACACAGAATCTGTGCTCATAATCGAGCACAGAATCTGTGCCCGACTCGTGCTTTAACTATAAAGCATGAATTTTATCTCTCTCCCATCCTGCTCCTCCCTGCTCTCCTATAAGAACGCGCTTTTCCTGGCGAGTCCCATCGAACACTCATCTCAACAGAGCTTTACCTTATGTATCTCAGTTGCGCCCCATAGACTACGGGTATAAGTGTGGGACGTACAGTATGTACCTTCTCGTAGCCCTGCTGAAGGCATCGGCTGAATCGGCTATCAGGCTTGCCGGATTCCGCTGATGGGCGAGCCCTAGTCTTTGGCAGTGTGTCTGAACGCACCGGAAAGCGGGATGATAATACCTTCTCCCTCGCTCTTCGTCAGCATGAAGGCTATCAACAGGACATGGGCTTAGCAGGGAAGAGCCATCAACGGTAGGTTGATCCATCCAGGAACGTGCGTGGAATCGATCGTAATTGTAGAACGGATGGTGCTCTCTCGGAGAAGCTTTGTGCTGATGAAAAAATGAGGAGTCGACCATAGCTGGAGGTCGACTCTTTCTCATCAACTGGAACCCTTGGATGAGACTCGTATAGAGAAGAATTTCCCGCAGAAAAGTCGGTTACTCGTGACAGCTCAGCCTCACAGCGAGCATCGTTTCACTCCACCCTTCGGTGAGTTACCGACGGTAACTCCGAACGCAAGAACGATTCTGCGACTTCGGAATCGAACCTGCTCGAAATCTATTGGACGCAACTAAAGATGAGATAGATGTAGGCAAGGCGTTCTAACTTCTCTTTGACGTATCGACGAGGTGGAACAGTACGTACGATATGCTGGCCGGGATCTTGAGGTGTAGACCGCTCATCACAAAGCTCCAAGAAAAGGTCATAGGCAGTTGCAAACAAGTGACACACTGGTCATTATCATCGACGAGATAGGATGCCTGCATGACACTATTATCGATGGCATATCACGTGCGCTGACGCATATACGGGCGCCAAGTTGATATACATCCATGCTCTTCGGGAGTGTTTCTCTTATCATGGTGGGTGACATCTTTCAACTTGGCTCCGTCGACTCGTGTGACTTATTAAAGCGATATCCAGTACACGAGTATCCACCCGAGCCATGTAGATGATGTCAAGGACGATCCAATTATTTATTGAATTATTGTCCTAATCATCATTGCGATAGAAAGAAGTGGTTGATTCCTACTGCTACCGGTAAGGGACATTGTTGTGAACGGCTGCACAGTCTTTGCAAATTTTCTGTACTTGCTGAAATGATTACCGAGTGGTTAGAAGAGGCGGCTCTAAATAGCATGCTAGAGATAAAATCATAACATTCGGGAGTTTGTCTCCGTGTTCATACCTCAATCGCTCGTTGATTTGGATTGAATGAGCTTCTGAAGTAGGGTCACTGATCTCATTCATGAGCTCAAACGTTTTCGTCTGATATCACGAAAATCATCAACGAACCAACAAAATTTTATTGGCAACTATTTTGTTGGGTAGGTACTGGGACTACCCGGAGTATCAATATTGAGACGGTTACGTCAAAGAAAACTCCTTTGCTTTTATTTGTGGACATTAGACCATTCATTTATCCCGATGCGACAGAAGCTGTGAAACATTTCAAAATAAGCTAGTCGATTTCATATCTCATATTCAGGTCCTGATGTGCTCGGGAGAACTAGCGAGTAGTTTTCATAATCGTCTCTTTTTCTTTCGTCAGCTGTTGACGTAACACAAACGTCCCTTCTGTGTTCATCTTCGTCAGTCTCTTGGGAGTCGGGTGACTGCAGATATTCAAGGATGTCAGGGAGTCGTCAAGGAACATTCTCGCTTTCCCATTAGAATAGTCAAGGAAGAGATTTGGTGGATACT
>NW_003213258.1:38424-45446 GCF_000006405.1 Perkinsus marinus ATCC 50983 | reverse complement strand
TACTACTACTCCAACAACACTGTATATAATCCTACTACTACTACTCCAACAACACTGTATATATTCCTACTACTACTACTCCAACAACACTGTATATATTCCTACTACTACTACTCCAACAACACTGTATATATTCCTACTACTACTACTCCAACAACACTGTATATATTCCTACTACTACTACTCCAACAACACTGTATATATTCCTACTACTACTACTCCAACAACACTGTATATATTCCTACTACTACTACTCCAACAACACTGTATATATTCCTACTACTACTACTCCAACAACACTGTATATATTCCTACTACTACTACTCCAACAACACTGTATATATTCCTACTACTACTACTCCAACAACACTGTATATATTCCTACTACTACTCCAACATTGTCAGGATGTTGGTGAATTGTCTCAAGTGGCGAAGGGAAGCTGATATTCAGTCCATCATTAACATGAAATTACCTCCTGAATTCCAAGGTAAAAGTGGTCATTTTTGGGCCTAATCCGTATCTTTGTCGCTCAAGGTCATGATTCTCCACCCGAATATAAAGACGTCGAAGGCAGGCCGATCCTCCTCACTACGTTTGGTAGTATGGACCCCGCGAAAGTGTTCAGCAATATCAACGGTTTTGTAAGGTGAGTAAAAACGTTGGGAAATATGCACATGGTGGAGGAAATTTTTGGAAAATTTATATATACAATTTTACTTTGAGGAAATTTTGGTATTGGAAAATATATACATTGTCAACTACATGTGTTGGTGATGTGCTGGTTTCAGCAGATTTTGGTAATGAGTAGTCACTCGAAGACACAAACGCTTGTCTCTCTATAGTTGTCTTATAGTGTAGCTGTGTATCTAGCGTGAAGCTAGTATATTAGTCTGCTACGATTGAGCTTCTATAGACCTCTTAAGCTGTTATTATTCTTACGTTCTACGTGAGATCAAACGGTGTTTCGTATATTGGAAAAGCGTCAGAGGAAATTCTGAGAGGGAATTTTGGAGAATTTCTGAGTAGTTACTATACAATTTTACTTGGAGGAAAATATGTACATAGTGAACTACATGTGTTAGTGATAATTTTTGAAATTTTTGAGAATTATTGTTGGTTTTTATACACTTCTACTCGAATTCGTGTGTAAAGTGCCGTTAGTTAGCTTTGGAAATTCCTGAGCTCAGCTGAGGAGAGCGAAAATAGTTCATTCACGTTATCCTACTCAACACTGGAGTTTTTAGCCGTTTTACGTGAAGTGAAAGGCACGATATTCAGTAGTCGTGAAATATGTTTTTCATATCACTAGGGTGGTGAAGCTCCACTAGATCCAATGACATAAAAAATGTTTTTCAGGTACCGAGTTATGGTTTTCGAACGTGCTATAGCACATCTGTCCTTTCGTCGGGGAGACGCGGAAACGTTGCTGCAAATTCACGACTACACTGGAGTGCCGATGGTTTTCCAAGAGTCTAGCATTAAAAAGTGCGTGAATGCATCAACACATGTAGTACGGGGAGGAGTTGGGAAAAGTGTGGTAGGGAAATATGCATATTATCCACTATGTGTGTTGGTGAGAGAGTATAAATTCTGGAAAAAAATTCTCAGTTTTTCGTGATAAATATGAAAATTCTGGGAAATTTTGGGATTTTTTGCGAAAATTTCGGTATTGGAAAATATGCATATGGTCAACTATGTGTGTTGGTGACAATATGAAAATTCTAGGAGGTTATTGTTGGTTTTAGTGAATTTCTACCCCAAATGTAGTGACAAAAGTTTTGGTGAATTCAGCTGAGGAAATTCAATTTATACTCCAACACTGGAGTTTCACCACCCTAGTGATATGAGAAACACTAGTGAAAAATATATTTCACGACTACTGCATATCACCGCGAATATCGTGTTTTTCACAGAGTATTACGACGCCACTTCACGTAAAACGGGTAGTCGTGAAACTCCAGTGTTGGAGTAGGAATATATGTTTGCTTCCTTCAGCTAAGCTCAGGAGTTTGCAGAGCTAAGCATGAGAGTTTATATACGAATAATACTAGAAGTATTATTCCCGAAAACCAGGAAAAATTTCCTGAGATTTTTTATGTCGTGGTTGACCATGTTGCATGCTCTCTTAAACTGGTTTCTACACTTTAGTGTGATTAGTAAAGTCATCATGACTGTCGTAAAATCATTGGAGTTTTACGCGTTTTTTACGTGAAGTGGCGTAATACTCCATGTGAAAAACGCGATATGAAGTGTAGTGAATATACTCTGCGAAATTAATCGGACAAATCACCCAATTTCACGTAAAACACATCACGCGTTTTACGCGAAGTGAAATGTGATTTTCATTAGTGTTTTTCGTATCATCACTAGGGTGTGGATTTTAGTTTTTTATTTTTATTTTCAGGTTTTCGCAGACTGTTATCCAGAGTTCAAAGGAGTCACTATTTTCGCAAATTTCCCAACGCCGTTCGTTTTGATCTTTAAGGCGATGTCGGTGTTCATCCCAACAAAAACATATAAAAAATTCCAACTTGCTAACGTCAGTGAGACGCCTTGCAAATTGGCAGAATATATACACCCCGGAGTTCTCGATCCGAGGTGAGTACGAGGTGATGTAAGTAGCGCGCGCCATTTTGATCGATTTAGATATGGTGGGTTGCGAACTGAGGCTAGCAGGGGTTTGACGTCGGAAGGACACACGAGGAGTTTATCGGCACGAGAAAGCGTGGAAATTAGGGCGCTCGAAAATGCCGCGAAAGGCGATAAAATTATGTATCAAGTTAGGGCGACTTATGGAGCTGTTTTTGCTAAGGTGAGCTGGGGGGGAAATATGTGTTGGTGATAATATGAAAATTCAGGAAAAGTATTGGGAAATTTTTGTCAGTTTGTATACACTTATGAAAATATGCACATGGTCAACTAGATGTGTTGGTGATAATATGGAAATTTTGAGAGATGCGCACTTCTACCCGAATTTTTATAGTTAGCTTTGGAAACCCCTGAGCTCAGCTGAGGAAAGTGAAAATATTTTTTTACTCCAACAACAATTTTGGGTAGAGGAAGGCTAGTAAATTTCAAACAGATTTTTGAGTGAAATCTACTACTAGGTTGTGGTTTCTCGAGATTGTTCGTGGTGGAATATATGTTTGCTTTCCTCAGCTGAGTACAGAGGTATCCTCACTAGGTATAAAAGTTTACATATAAATTCGGGTAGAAGTGTGTAGAAATTAATGAGAATTTCCTCGATTTTTCCTCAAAATTTTCACAAAATTATGAAAATTTTGATGAAGTTTTGGGATTTTGTATTTTGTTATCCCAACTCGTAATGGTGGTTTGGAAACTCCTGAGCTCAGCTGAGGAAATTAAAAAGTTCTAAGTTTTTATATTCCTCCAACACGGTGTTTGTTCAGGTCGTCTTTCGATCTGTTGATGGAAGTGATGAAGTTACGGTATACGATAGTGGAAAAAAGGAAATTCAGCCTTTTGGTGACAAGGCTGTTGTCGAAGGCACATTCAAGTAAGCCTCCTCTCGGGTGGAAAAGATCGTCATCTCGTTATAGGTGTGAACGCCCAGGAGATGTCGTTATAATGGTACGTAATGTTGGCCGTTTTTCCACGAAAATCGTGGCTTATCGCGCTGAGAAAATTTGAGTTGGACGATGATTGTATTTAGAAGGGTTGTTCAGTTGTTGTCGTTGTACTCGGGCAATATTCCTCATCGTTTCTGTGTCGTTCGAGTGGGTTTGCGTTCAGCCGTCCGTGTTGGGAAGCTAAACACCGACAACACGGCTTAGTAGTTGAACTCGCATCGATGCATATTAGCTCACTGGTAATCAATTATCACAGTTTTTGACCAACAACATAAGAAGTTCTCCCGGGGAAACGATATTTCATCACTAGCATTCACCAACAGAAAGGGGGTCTTTCACAATGGTATCTCTCCACGTTTCAACCTCTCCAAGTCTTCGTACCACCATCACGCTTTTCCCATATCGTGTCACTATTTTCCCATTGCCCTTCACTATTCTTCCAGTGCTTCATCATACACGCCGCTAATTCGATCATAATAATATGTCATACCACTCCTCGGCGGCATCATCCCCACATTACCCTCACTGCCAGCGCATCTAACAGCGCCATCGGAACGGACCGTCCATTGCCTTTTCGTGTTCCAAGCCAATCGCTCTTTATCCCGTTGTATCGAATCAATTCCACTCCACACTTTATCGAATCTGCGGAGTTTGCTATCAATATCTCGCTCGCCCGTAGGATACTTTCCGAGGATGGGCCAACGACATTGGCAACATTCGAAACCGTCGTAGTACATTAGGTTATTAATATCTTCCCAAATTAAAGATACAAGATGGGTACCCACGTGCCCCTCCTCCCCTCGCAGATTACCTCGACAATAGCGCACAGTAGAGAACAACAATAACATCGTGGTAGACACTAACTCCATTAAAGCTAATAGTTGATAACATCACCAATAGACGCATATACTCTTGATATAAATATCCCTCTGCCGAGATGAAAAAGCCCTCTAAGCTTCCATTGGAATACCGTACTCTAATGGAAGCACAAGCCATTGTGACTAGCTATTGTATCTAAACCGGAAAATGCCATCAGCAGCGGTTGATATTGCAGTATGGACAAGGACCGATTATCGACTATCGTAATGATATATGAGATGACGATTCCATGTATGAGAGCTTCACTAGTTATACTCTCTATCTCCGATGACATTAAAGCAGCATGCAGCAGCACTCAAGAAAGACCTCCTCGATTGAGACCGATAAATACAGACAGCACAGTGAAAGTCATTACTGTTTAATAATAGCAAAGGAATGCCTTGAGAGACGGCCTGATTATACCCGATCGATGTAGACTATCTTCATCATAAGCTCAGCTAGGGCATTCCCCTGCAATCAATCCGGTGTGGCGTTATCTCAACACTTACACTGGCACAAAACGTATCGCTATCAAACACACTCGTGATATTTCAGCCGTTGATGCAAGCAATAACCATAGCAGAGACAGAAACAGTTTACTCTGAACTGCTTGGTCGTACCATACAAGTAGCGTCCTCTAGGATGACTTACACCCGAGTCCGACTCGGGTCACCCGAGATAATCAGAGAATGCTCTTACAGCATGATTAACAAGCTCAAAAACATGTAAATTAGTCAATTTCCTGCCCCATTATCCATAACGTCAGAGACTTTGTCATGACGAAGGTGGAGGGGCGAAAGTTTCGCCGCGAAACTAGTTTTTTCTGGAAGGTTCGGACTTACGGGAGGCGCTGGGCTCGGCCTTTTTATTAGTGTCATAGAAAGGGCGACCAAACTTCGTCTTCTTCAGTAGGATATGCTTAAGCGGGCACCGTTCGCCTCTGTTACAGTCACCCATCTGGTAATAGATGATCTATTATAGATGCAAACAGCACGGTCAGAATCCTTCTTTTCGTTGTTCTTCGATGGCTCCTTGGGAACTTTACCGTGAGCCTTCTCGAGCGGCTAATCGACATGTTCGAGACCACCGAACTGCGCGGAGATATACAAGCAAGGATCCAGGTCACTCTGCAAAACCTCGGAATTAGTATGTCTTTGTTGGTGATATCCTATTAGAGACCCACGATACTTATGATCATCTATGACAGCAGCTTCAACGTTTCGTTTTTCAGCTAGCTGTATGGCTTTGAGTAGCCACTTGAAGTTCAAGTACAATCAATTCAGTCAATTCAAGTTCAGTCAGTTCACTCGCTATGTTCAAGTCTTGAACATAACAAGTGAGTTGACTACTGATTTATTGCCACAGACCCTGAAAATTCCTGTGCACTATCTACAATAGCACGAAATTTTACGGGCCTTACCTGTGCGAATGGCAACGGTTTAAGCAGTACTCACGTCCTCGGCTTGCTGAATGCCTACTGGGCGGCTTTAGCCTGATCCGCCAAGGTAAGAGCATGAAGCTTGACGGCCTCTCGGTCAGCCTCGGCGACACGACTAGTCATTCTTTGAATGACTTCGTTGGACACATTGTTCAAAAGCAAGGTCGAGAGGATTCTCTCTTGGCTAAGCTGCTGCACTAGGGCCTCTTTCCTTCGTCGACGACTTCTCCTTCCAAGAGAGGGTCCACAACATTACGACGAACGACAATAGTGCGATCACCCATTGCAGTAGATAAGTAATTGATCAATTCAATGAAAGGCAACCAATCAGTTCATGAGTCCTGAACCTTCCAGTGAAGGACTCACCAAGCCTCATTGTGTGTTGTGTGAACCATGTCCCGTTGCACAAGATATGGTCACTTTGTGTCACAAAGTTTGTGACTCGATCTTCGGGGAGGGTTCGAGACTCAGCTGGTTCCACTATCACTAGCATGCTAACTCGAAGAAAGAAGCCATCTTTTCCCCGGCTCTGACTGAATCTACCAGTGAATATCTGAGCTGTCAGTAAGATTGTACGAAAAGTGCATGAACAGTGTAGAAGTTCTACAGTAGAACGACGGTTTCGCAGAAATCAACTCCGATGGCCTTAGGTACTCTCAAGTTGTTGACTAGTTCTGCCTTCGATGATAGCATTCACTTGGATAACAGTTGGGGTTTCACCGTAAACAAAAAACAACAGAATAGCTTAAATCAAAATCGATCATTACGAGAGCGAAATTGAAGATCGGGAATCCCGATCTTCAATTTCGATTCGGGATCACCCAGTAGAAGACACAGAAACAAGTTTATCCTGCAGGTGAAACCAAGGCCTTATCAACCACCCTTTTGTGCGGTTCCGACTGACCTGGCTGGTGGACGGCCCTTCTTTTTGTGGATCTCCAATCTCATCAGCAAGCCCTGAAGCACCTCGTTATCAATTTTTAACTTCTTGACTTGCTCTCTGAGCCGAATCTCTGGCACCTGTCTAGCATAACGGCGGTTGAATCTAGCAGCGTCGACGAAGACTTTGGTACATTCGACGGCTTAGCCTTCCAGACCCTGGAACCCAGAGTGATACTATCGATATATCGAGGCG
>NW_003213258.1:30927-38324 GCF_000006405.1 Perkinsus marinus ATCC 50983 | reverse complement strand
CTACACGATTTCACTGCCTGGTTTCGAGATACGATTCCACTACCGTATGAAGTAACTACAGGCGCACAAAGCCGTTTCGGGAACGTTCCAACCTACCCGTTATCCCCTTGTCATCTCGTTACTGTCGCCTCATCGTGAACCGCCCCCACGAGTAGTTATACCTAGGCAGTACGTGCAAACTTTAAGCTTCAAGTTGAACCCTTCAACATATACTTCGCGTAGTATGCCTGTTTGAAACGATAATTGAATAAACTCCATCCCACTACGCGCATTGAACACGTGATTCTACAGTGAAACCATGCGCTATTTCGCTAAATTTCACGCAGTAAAACTTTCATTGCGTGAAATATCACGAGAGGTCAGTCAATACTTTGCTTCAGCGTTTTATAATGCGCGCTGACGCAAAAGTAACACCGCGGTTCCAAGTTCAGCGACTAAACTGGAACCATGCAGGGCAGTCGGTGGATGCCGTGTACTTTTTTTTCATTAGCTGGATGTGCCCAGAGAGGTATTGGTGTGGGCCCATGAGTTTCTAGTGTTCCCTCCTTCTGTGATTGGGAGAAGATACTTTCGCGTGAATCAGTAGGATGGCCACCCTACTGTAGATCCGGTGCTTAGAATGCATAATATTTACATGTAATGCTCTGCGTAGTTTTGCAACTCCAATGTACAGTATCTTTGTACCAGTCAACATCTCAGAAGGACTCGCCAGTAGCTCAACAGGTCGACCCGGCCAACTTCCATCAACACATTGATGCTTTTGAATAGACAAGTTGGAGACATCAGTTGACTCGCGAATGGTGGCTTCGAGTCGATCGACATGACCATATTAGCACAGAGTTCTGATGACGTTCTTGTATTAACTAAGGCCGAACCTTACGGCGCGTCTCCAGAACACTTTAAATGAAATTATCAGCATGGGCATTGACCTCATCCTAGGTGGATCAAGGTTTTCCCCATACAATGCGGGTGTTCTTATATGATTGTTGGTGCTCATCAGACATAGGCAATTGCGAATCAGTTGGTGACCGCTCTCTCTCCATGCATTGTGCATAGAAATTCTATGATAGAAGTGAAATGATGGCACTATCCAGAGAGCTGAGCAGGGGAGATACAGTTCAACCATAACAGTCGAACACACCTTGCCAACCACTTATGCGCCTGCCTAACGCACAAATTACCAGTTAAGAAAGCAGCTTGGGTCGATGACCACAATGTCTGCTGCTAGCATGCACAGTGCTCGTGAGAAGCCATACAGGTGTTCGCCTGATAGCCCGTTCGCGGCCAATTTATTCGATTTTTTCATCAGAAGGATCCCCTAGCTCGACATCCTCTAGAATAGAAGCCGATCAGATGACATCAACCCATGGTGAACACCCCTCGACAACGCTGAGAGGAAATTTCCTCGATCGCTCTCGTTGGCATGGCGAGGACGTCATCAGCTTAGTCATGGCAAGACTTGGACCTGGCAGTGCCACGCTGACGTGAATCTTCAAGATCAACGGTCCAGTTTCATGGCATGATATGAAATCGGAGGGTTGATCTTGTTGAAGCATCAAGGCGTGCTTCAATATGAGGATGATCAACGAAGCGTAGTAAGCGGTAACAACTCTTCCGGACAAACTCGTAGAGAAATGAGTATAAGTCAAACTCGAAGAGTAAATCAACGATTGAGAGAGTTATTGGAAAGGAACTTCTCTAGTGCCCTACAATCTATCTAAGATTCAGCCATAACACCGTTTTTGGAAGCTGTGCAATCCCCAAGGATACCATTGCTCATCTGCGTGGAGGATTGGAGACCCATTTAGAGTCATTTTCTTAGTTTCTTAACGCCACTCATCAAGTGCATCCGATCTCACGACGAGCCGTTAGTCCTCCACCACGGTCTCACCTGCCATCAGATGAACATTCCCATGAAGACTAGGATAGAATATAGGCCTCTTGCTGAGAAGTCTGTTATACTGCACTCGGAATGAATCAGGGGCTCGGAGTTCGCCGTGACCACGATGTGTATTAAAGTATCTACAGCCAGTATCTACCATCCGAGCCCTAGCCTTCTCCACAGAGCAGAATGGCAGGAACTAGACAGTCCAGACTGGACTGTCCAGTTATTCAGCATCAGGCACAAAGGTGATTTTATGGCAACAGACGTGTGACACGTATACAATGGAGTTTCATGACCCGTTTTACAGCGAAGTGGCATAATACTGCATAAAAAACGCGATATTTACGGTGACATGCAGTAGTCGTGACATATATTTCTCACTAGGGTTTCTCATGTCCGAAACTCCAATGTGTTTTTTAGACTCTCATACAATTCAGTACTCGGAAGCTCCGAACCAGGAGCATACCGAAGCTAATCACTAGCAAAACACTTCCCGAGCAGATCAATTTGAGGTTATCTTGAGGATGAAAAAATCCATTACAAAGTCTCTATCAACACCACGGTTGTCCTTACTGATCAACTCCATAATGCTCCTGGCGAGGCAGGACAGTGACTGGGGTCCTCCAGTGTAGCATAGGTTCCACTCTGTTACTATCAATTGGATAGGGATAGACTGAATAGCTCGGGGGCGGCTCGGGAAGTTGCAGTGGCGGCACCTTCACATTGGATAGTATACTCTTTAGGTACGCTGGAAATAGTAACTTGTTTCTATCGAATAAGTATAATAGCAATAAAGCAAGTCAGGTAGGCTCGCACAGTGGGTTGGGAGAATGCAACGAGATCCTCTACAGGAGACACGATTCTATATGATAAGAGTTGCTCAGAAATGGTCAAACGATGGTAAATACGGATCGGAGGGAATCCTACAGTATGGATCTCAGCGCCCAGGACGTATCTTTCAACCAACTTCCTCAAATTATCAGCTTCTGCAGCAACATGCTGTGCGTGACGTGCCAGTGACATGGTATGAGAGGCTGCCCTTTGAGTTACTGCTTGGGTTACCTATCAACTCAACGAAGGAGGGATACTGTCAGCAAAGCGGCATCTTCACGCGCCACAAAATTTCACTGAGCAACTATTACGTTTAGACGGATTAGGGAACAACATCTACACAGTGAATCGAGATTGTATGTGGTTTAGCAAAGTTACGAGAAATAGTCAGATTTGCATTGAGTTCAGCTCTCATGCGAGTACTCACTGGAGTGCGAGCGGTGACGCTACTATTCAAGCATTCATTTGTATATATAAACTGTCCTGTATAATATAGTGATGCGGTCATTAAAGTAGACGGAATGGCTTGTACTCACCTTGGCGGCTCCAACAGCGGCTTCACCAGCGACGGCCTTTTGTGTCGGGACAAATGCCAGCTCGGGATGCACAAGGATCTTATTATCCTAAAGGGAGCATGCTATACCGCTCCTTCCGTATTTCACGTGAGGAGCGAGGAGGTGCATACTTGCCAGCTAGCTTGAAGAGCTAGATCAGCTCCCGGCATGTTCGAGAAGAGATTTTGTAGGAGTGCATTAGGCCCTACCATTGGAATGATCCATACAGTACGAGAGACTGAGAAACTGCGATAGGTATCCAGCTGAGGCTCATGAATACGTCCAATTATTTGCCACAGCAAGATAACCTCGATCAAAATTGGAAAAAGCGAATGAGCGGACGAAGGAAGGCGAGAGGGAGAAGAACTCCTCAACATCAGTCTGGCGGCCTTTGGTTTCCAAGGTTAAGAGGGGCATTCCCAGTAGAAGGCTTGGGGGAGCCAGCTTGATGATGATGATGATGATCCGAGCTGTCCAACGACTGACTACACAGCCCACCGGCTAAGCCATACCACGATATACTTTAGTTCAATCAATCTCTCTACCCGGGGCAGCTAAGCCATACCACGATATACCCTAGTTCAATCAATCTCTCTACCCGGGGCAGCTAAGCCATACCACGATATACCCTAGTTCAATCAATCTCTCTACCCGGGGCAGCTAAGCCATACCACGATATACCCTAGTTCAATCAATCTCTCTACCCGGGGCAGCTAAGCCATACCACGATATACCCTAGTTCAATCAATCTCTCTACCCGGGGCAGCTAAGCCATACCACGATATACCCTAGCTATACCCTAGTTCAATCAATCTCTCTACCCGGGGCAGCTAAGCCATACCACGATATACCCTAGTTCAATCAATCTCTCTACCCGGGGCAGCTAAGCCATACCACGATATATCCTAGTTCAATCAATCTCTCTACCCGTGGCAGCTAAGCCATACCACGATATACCCTAGCTCAATCAATCTCTCTACCCGTGGCAGCTAAGCCATACCACGATATACCCTAGCTCAATCAATCTCTCTACCCGGGGCAGCTAAGCCATACCACGATATACCCTAGTTCACCCTCTCAGCTTGAGTGAGTCCGCCCCAGCTCTGACCCGTGTAGCACGGTCAGAGCACCAAACGCCAACTACAAGAGCTTGAGAACCATTCGCCAATACTCGCCGATTTCATGTTTCAGTACTTCCGATGTTGGATATTCCCGATAGCGGCTCAATTTATTAACTGGATGATGCGGACGGCAAGGATATCACATTCCCTGATATCCAGACGAGGTCTCTTCGAACTGTCGTTACTGTTACATCCCCCGTTCTCTGAGCAAAGCTGACTGATAGACGCCAAAGCTATCTATGATGGGCTTTTCTCGGTGATTATTGAAGTTTCAACTCAATTCATATCAATTAAAAAGTATCAATATTTGACGTATATAATGCGACAGCATATCCGACTCGTCAGGAAAGACGCAAATAGAAGACTGAACCTCACCTCGAGACGAATACCAGAATGTCACGGACAAAGATCGGAGAGGACACAACACTATACTATTGGGTGATATGGGACTCATACGATGAGGAATACGGTATGGAGAAAATAGTGAGATCCATACTATGGATTCTATAGTGTTACAACGAAACAAGAGATGGGTATGAGTTGCAAAGAGGTGGCATGATTATGCGTCGCATCATACGCGAGCACTTGTTTCGGCACTCCGCACATGAAGCACCTTCAACGACTTCCAGCACAAGGAGAGCTATCAATGGTGTGGCCGAACGTTGGGAAGTGCTCCTCGACGGAGAGGATATTACATGGACCTATAGACTCTAATAGAATCTAGAATCAAATAAAATCATTCTATAGTATGAAATATCTAGTAACTGTGAACCTTGAACCGTACATAGTCGGTATGATAGTGACAAGAACACTCACGGCCAATAGTGACTATACGTTACCTGGTTCGTTGCCGGTTCGTTCGATGTAAGCAAAACCTCTCACTCCCCAATTTTTCCCCCAGGAGTTGAGAATCTTCCAATACCTAGCATATACATGAATAAACACCGAGTGCAACTATGATAATTCAAACTCACCGAACTCCTTTCGAGGAAGTGTTGTAACCCACGATAGTTACCGTATGACTTACGGGAGCGACTCCACAGCTCTTGGCTACGAAGGTGAACGAAGACATGTTTCGCTTCGAGGCGCGTGTGCTCTCACTTGTGATAATCCCTCCCGTGTAATGTCTGAATGACGGGGCACGACCGTACAATCGAACCGCCACAGGTCCGGTAGCCACAGCTTGCATCATTAGAGCCTCGTCGGCTTCCGGTACGACCGAGAAGGAATGAATATCATAAGGCTGATCATAACCAGCACTGAGTTGAGCTGTTGAGGCATACTCACCCTGAGACACTGCTTCTTTGGATCCGTAGTGATGGACTTCTTACAATTGCCGACTTTAGCTTTATAGGGATAGCTTCTTTCTCGCACAATGCCATCGTGCTCCGCATACAGATATGACCCACTCGGGTGAGCCTCTATCGCAGCCGCTGAGGAAAAGCTCAGATCATAGGATGCCAATCCGACTCGTTCGAATAACTCAGTGTTATCTCACTTATTGTTGTAGGCTCCACTACAGTCAACTATCTGTTGAACTGAGAACGGGACCACTTTAGTAATTCCGGTTTGTATCTTGAAACGGCTCTCCATAACGGCTGAAGGAAACACCGACGGTTGTGATAATGAGAAACACCGAAATCCACGAAGTATCCGAAGCCACCAGAAACTTACCGATAGCGCCCATGGCGTAGCAGGAACCACAAGCCTTTTGATTCCTGACTGGAGCCAAAGCGCCAGCGGCTTCCCAATCAATCGACGGAGGAAGATCCATGATGAGATCTTGCGAGTCTGAGGGGTATTTTTGACTTCACTGGAGCCGCTTCAGTGTAACGAGATGAGAGTGACCCTACCAGTCGCATTGGCTGATCGCAAGTTCCCTCTGGATTGTGGATCTCCTGCGCACTGGAACACTCTATCGAATACTTCAGGTGGCAGATCTGCGTGCTCGTTCAGACCGACTTCATGGGTTATATCGTCTACATAATGAGCATATGAGGAATAGAAGCTTCCATCGCTCACCGTTCGCTCTCAATTCCTCTATCTCCCTCATGTTTCCTGCAAAAGCAGCCTTTGCAATCTGGTACTGCTCATCCGTCTCATACTTCTTATTGTATCTTCAAAAATTGTGATAGGCGACGGGAGAGACAGATGCAGATTCAGTAGATGCTGAAGGGAACGGATCGTCTCACCGTGTCATGAAGTCATGGAATGCCTGGTCGATATTCTTGAGTTGACCATAACGATCCGATCCTCCAGCGATAGCTTGAGCCATCAGAATGAAGTGGAGAGTCCCGGCGGTGAACCACATGATGGGAATTTGCTGATCGATTGGAGGCAAGAGGATTCTTTCTGAAGTACGGGGGAATGTATTTCGCTTACGAATTCTTTATTAGAACCCTTCGTGACGAAGGGTTCCACGTCTATGGCCAAGAGGTCATCCTTGCTGGATGTGTCTGGGTACTCGATATCGAGTAGAGCGCCTTTTTCACTCCGATCTGACCTTCGAGTGGTGCCTCCGTCCGAATCCACGCCCCGCTCGGCCTTCTGTGCCCGAGCATTTTCTCCCAAAAGCCGGAGGACCACACGCACCAACGCAACGTTGTGCGCTGCCTCAGCCAATGTCCGGCAACCACGAGCCACTCTATCAGCTAGTGTACTGGTTCCGTGACGTGGAACCCTTCGTCACGCCCCTACGTGCGTTCCTCGTCGGAACACATGCGTGTTGCTATCAGGTTCTGCGCGATTCAGCTGTTCCATTAAGTGATCCGATCAATTAAAATACTTCTTCTGGTTACACGCTTTCACCACCTGGCTCTCTCCGTACAATAACTATGGTGACCATATCGATCCCCTTATGTAGTCTGTCAGAATTCCAGACAATCGGATTGATTGCGTAGCAGGGTGGTCGGTGTGATCTGCGACCCTAAGTGTTCGGGCCTCAGATTTCCCATTTTGCTAGCCTCGCTGCATCGTGTCACGAGTATTGTGTACATTATTGTCTCG